>NC_056737.1:363844905-364062405 GCF_019279795.1 Protopterus annectens
AAAGATGTCAATTAACAACTAGTATATTCCTGTAGTTCACATTACTTTCCTAGTCAGTGCTGTTATCTGTACCTTACAAGTATTACTACACTACCCTATTGCCTTACTTTGGACAGTGATATGGCTGTTGACATCTATATACATTAACTGTTTTTACCTGCAGTATACACCTCTTACCTGGTATACCTTTGGAGGAATTGTTTGTTAACACTAACTGTTTTAACACATACTTTCAGAGATATCAGGTTGATATTTTGTACATACCTGTCCATCTCTTTTTTCACAGACTCTGGCCATGTCTTGACCACATGCAGGTGAACCGGGACATATGTAGACTATTGACCTCTTCAAACTTTAGTGACTTACAACACTCTTATACAGAATTTCCTAGACAGTTATATTATGTAGCACAGTGTGGGTAACAGTGATCAGTGATACCTTATTATTCAGAGCAACTGCAACACTCACAATGCCATACAATAACAGAGTAAACAGTACCAGTCCAGGGTATCAAGCTTTTATTTCTCGGCACACTGTTCATATCTGACATACCAGTGGGAGTAATGTTTGTCAGCACTACCTGAAAGTTGCCACACAAAGTGCCAGATTTCACATTAGTATTATGCACTTACATTTCACTCTGTTACTGTGCACACTCTGGTCACAGCTTGACAACATGGGGTGTAGATAGGGCATACGTGGCTTATTACTCTCATAACAGTTTGAGGAGTTGCTACAGTAACAGGTTTGTTCTTATAGATGTGTGTCAATCAGTTGTATGTCTTGTTTGCAGCCTTTACATCTGGGATCATCCCACTGATTTCCCAGGGGGACAGGGTGACAGGCAGCAGATGTGGGATAATATACTGGACATTCTGGACATATCTATACAGTTGTGGGGTATGATTCTGTATGCAGCCTACTTCCACTCTCAGGATTCAGACCATGGCTGTGTCTGCTAACACTAAAACACTGTCCATCACAGTTGTGTGTGCTATATGAATATTGCTGTATATCTCTTTTCTGGTGTCTGTGTATAATTCTCCTGTGGTTTTACATTCTGACGTTGTGTTACATCACTCATACAGGATTTCCTAGACGGTTATATTATGTAGCAGAGTGTGGATGACAGTGATGAGTAATACCTTATTATTCAGAGCAACCACAACACTAACAAGTCCATACAGTACCAAAGTAAACAGTACCAGCACAGGGCGTCACTTTTTTATTTCTGGGCACAGTGTTCGCATCTGACGTACCTGTGGGAGCAATGTTTGTTATCACTACCTGACTATTGCCACACAAAGTACTGGTTTTACATTAGTATTATGCACTTACATCTCACTCTGTTACTGTACACACTCTGGTCACAGCTTGACAACATGGTGGTGTAGATGGGACATACTTGGCTTATTACTCTCATAACAGTTTGGGGAGTTGCTAGAGTGACTGGTTTGTTCTTACAGATGTGTGACAGTCAGTTGTATTTCTAGTTTGCAACCTATACATAGGTTCATAGGTTCATAGGTTAGTACTAGGCTAACTGCCCTTGCGAGCCATTTTAAGCCTAGCCAATTATTTCTTGTGAGACTCAAACCCTGCACCTTGTGTTTGTAAGGCAAACACCTTAACCATTAGGCCACCCTCACAACCCTCTGGGATCATCCCACTGATCTCCCAGGGGGACACAGTGGCAGGCAGCAGATATGGGCCAATATACTGGACATTCTGGACATATCTGTTCAGTTGTGGGGTATGATTCTGTATGCAAACTACTACCACTCCCAGGATTTGAACCATGGCTGTGTGTGCTAAAAATACAACAGTTCATGTTTCAGTTGTGTGTGCTATTTAGATTTTGTTGTCTGTCTTTTCACTGTTTTATGTCTATGTGTCTCCCAGTTGTACTAGCTGACCTCTGGGAATTGCACCAGTCATATACAGACATTCCTACACATTTTTAATTTATGTTGCACAGTGTGGGTAACACTGCTTAATACAACAGTACTATTAAGTAATTGCAAATCTATATTACCATATGATACCAGAGTAAACACATGCAGTCCAACAGTTAGACCTTCATTGTCAAGCTATTATGCTTTCATTTACATACAAACTATATGAGACTCTTCCTGCCATATTCTCTGGTGTATGCAGTATTTGCCTTATACAATACAGGTGTTATACAGGCAATTGACTTACTAATACAGTTAGATTTATTTTCTATGACAGTACATGCAAGAGTATTACTAACCTGCCTCATGTCGCAACCTCTCCAAGCGACAGCCATGGGCCTCCTGGTTCACAGCCCGCTCACTTGCCACTGTGGAGGACATAAGAGGAATATTTAGCCATACCTATCCATAATATACATGACCTGACAATTATTAAACAGGTAGTGGAGGGATACTTACACACTACTGGGACCTCCCCTGTCATCCTAGCCTCTTGGATCCACTGATCCAAGAGATCCCCCTTTCGCACTTCAGGTTGGCATAGTGATGTCTGACCTGCTCAACAGTTTGCAGTATGCTAATGGCACTGGTGGGTGAGACAGTCCCAGGCCTCCGCTTTATATTGGGAACCCTGGTACTGGCCCTGCAGCAGTCTCTGTTCATGGTCTTTGACAAAGAGTCCTGCCATGACTTTGGACTCCTGGATGCCCCAGCGTTGCACCCAAAAATGCACTCCCTCTAACATTTCTGACATGGTGCTTGCAAGGCAAAGCTACAACCAGTTATGAGATGTATTCCCACCTGTTGGGTTTAAGTAGGGCCAATTCCCCACACTTTGTCATGATTGGACGGTTTTGAAAAGGCTAAGCTATGGGCAAATCTGCTTACCTAAAGTTGGCATTGTTTAATGGGTATACCACTGGCAAATTGAGTTAGCTGGCCTACACATTGCTTACACCTACTAAGCTGCCCTGTGCAATGCTTAGCATTGCTTAATATTTACTTTGCATTATATTTGCTTTTTGCCATTGATTTATTATTCATTACATGTTATATATATATATATATATATATATATATATATATATATATATATATATATATATATATATGTCTAGTATCCATGAATCATGTGTATGTACACTGTATGGGGTCCTTGTGTTTAATAGGGGACTTCAGCACTCTATTAAAATTACACCTCACATCTGGGCTTACTTCAGTACTCCATTTCACATAATTATGTTATGTAGTAGGATATAGAACATGTGACTGTATAGTGATTCCTTTCACATGTTCAGTTTAATTTTACTATAGTGAGGATATGTTTGGTGATACTTCCATCTTATGTATTGCTAAAATGGCTTGGTGGTTGACTATAGTATATAGGGTCCTGGGTTCAAGACCTGCAAGGCTGTTTATTTTATTGCTGGACAGGACAGCGGCTGTTGGATACAGAGTGATTAAGGCACATTTAAGCACTTGTAAGTGGGTTTCTGTGAGGGTAAGCAATGCTAACCTCCGGTTAAATATGATTACAGAGAGTTAGCTTCAATATTGCTTAACCTGTGTGCACATTGTTTACCCCTGTGCAAACAGACCTAAACCCCCTTATTATGCTTACTCCCACTTACTAATGCTTAATAGTGCTTACACTTGCTTACTCCCGCTTACCACTGTACTAATTTAGACAGTAATGTCTAATGGTTCTTGGGAAGGTGGCAGATTTGGAAACTGTATGGAGTTATCATTCATTGCACATTTTACCTTCCATTTGTATCCCTGATTCTTGTGTACATATACTGTATGGGTCATATTTGATTTTCTGTGGACTTTGCAACACTATGACACTGATACCTCACATCTGCATTTAATGCAGTACTCCAGTTCACAAATATATGTTATTTAGTAGGTTATGCAACTAAAAATACTGGTCATAACGTGATTTGACATGGAAAATGGAATGTGCTGCAGTGGGACTCGATCCGTGAATGACTGCTCATAAGGCGAATGCTCTGCCCACTACATTATTGATATACTGCTTCTTTGCATATATCTTGCTTTTTATCCTCTTCTGCCATTTAAGCTGCATTAACCGTAGCTAAGCGATGGGCAAACCCGTGCACCTATGGTTAAATTTAATCTGTTTCATAAAAAAAAAGTATCTTTATATTTTTTGTGTTAACTATTGCTCTTGTACACATGGGGAGGATGTTGCTAGGGGTATGTGTACACATATGAGTGGTCTCGCTCATTCTTTTAGGGCTTTTTGCTGTTCTTCCTTGCAGGGGTATGTATATTCTGAAAGCTCTGCTCTCAGACACGCCTTCTACACTCTTACATGCTCCGTGTAAGATTAGGAACTCAGGCAGCATGCCTCATTACTATGCATGGTACACTGCCATCCTGCACCTAAACGCCCACTTCTGTGCAGGACTAAGCTAGTCCTGCATGAAAGAATAATAAATCCGGGGGTATGTGATATTAATATAGAACCACCAAATATAGTACAAAAGATTTTCAAATGACAGAGCCAGTAATATATCCTTTAATAAAAGCACAGAATACCTCTAGCGCCTCGGCATTAAGGCTTAATGCAGAGACGCTAGAGAGGTTTTGTGCTTTTATTAAAAGGTATGTGATATTAAGCCTGCAATGTATGCAGAAAAATTTGCAGCAAACAAGTGTGATTAGCCTAGCAAAAATGTGCTTGCCAGACAAGATATGCTGTGTGCTTAAAACATTTGTAACAGATAGTTGTGATAATAGAGGCTTGCTGAAAAATAGAGGCTTGCTGAAATAGCATAATAAGCTAGATACATGCAAAGACTCAATTCACAGAATGGATCTAATAAAGGGAAATGGGTAACAGTGCATAAAGAAATGACAATTTTGTCACAAGAGTATACCCTGGTCTTCTAAGAAACTAAAGAAACAAAAAACTGGTGACATCCACAATATTCTCAGAAAATGATTAAGGGGCACAAACTGGTGTGGGCCACAGTAAAGCCACAGATACGCCAAGAATGTTTCAAGAAGATTTAAACATATACTGTATAAAAGTGACTAAAAACAACTCATTGAGAGGACATTTGGTCATGAACTGAGAGTCATTTGGGGAAGTGCAGTGTACATGTCACTAATCCATGTGATAAAAAATGTTAATATCTTGACAGTGATGTTTTGGAAGGTCATATTAATAAATATTATATTAAGTATGAATACAGTTGTACAGTATCTCGGTCTGTTGCGATTTTAACACCAGATATAACAACTATCTTGCTGTTGTTTGATAGCCATCCTGATCCTGGCCCAGCATGCAATAATATTATTGCCAATTCAAATAAATATATGATTTTCAAAATAAAAAAATGTACTTCTGCTTGCATGCATCAATGCAAAATTTCAGAAATATATCTTAAATATTTACGGGTTAACTCACACCAACACTACATTCTAGTTTAGCAAGGCAAACTTTTTGTGTATGACAGGGGTCACATTAGGTTACGATATCCCAAGATCATGCAGGATATACAATGACACTAGTGGATACTTCTTTATTTTGTGACAGTCTCACTTGCTTCTTATTTGAGAAGCAAGTTTCATACTTAATACAAATAAATTCTATACTGATGCATATCAAATCCAGCAAGGTAAAATGACTATGAGTTATTTAAATGTTTATTTCACTAGAGGTACATAAGCTAGTAACAGAAAAGACTCTTCATTGGTTCACTTCTTTTGCCAAACCTGAGCTTTATCATTACTGGTGACTTAAAATATATTGCATATGCTCAATGGATGAAGCAAGCCATCCTTCCATGCAGCATTATGTTGTCTTGAAGTTAGTTCATCCATCCATCCACAACCCCTTTTTCTAATTTTTGTACATGAGGTTGGTGTGTCACTTCAACAGTGTCAATCATCTAGAGCCACTGGATGGCTACTCCTGCCATGGTATTTCTTTCAAACCACGCACTCACACCTATGACCAATTTAGACTGTCTAATCCACATTCTTTGGAATGTGGGAGAAAACTAGAGCATCCAGAAAAACCCATGTGAGCACAGGAAGATCATGCAGACTCTGCACAGAAGACACCCCAGCTGAGAATCAAACCAGGGAACCTCTTTGGTGTGAGGCAACAATATTATCCACTGTGCCACTGTACCGCCTATCTTCTAACCTCTTGAAGTCAGGTAAAGTAGTCAAAAATTCTACTAATGACTGCATACCATTATTTGTTGCGTGGGAATATATAAAATCAATAATGTATAAAGGCTTTGCTATTCCACAAGCATGAGGAAAATTAGATTTTAATATTTTGCTTTTAAATTTTGAGATATAAAAAACATGAATTTAAACAATTTGGTACACTATATCACTTCAGTACAACCTTCTAGAATGTCTAAAGTAGTGTAGCCCCTTGTGAAGAAGGAATGTTAAACTCAAAAGACTGCAGTGAATCACTCTCCAATAAAATCCATGATGTTCCATCGGGTTCATCTTTGGCCTGTTTGTTGCAGTTCCAGAACTGATACTGATTTGACTAAATTGTCAGAATCTTGAAACCTAATGAAACCTATAATAATCACTATTAAAAAGAAGTTTTAGCTGGAATGGCAGTACGTTTTAAAAAGTTCTGGAACACTGAGGAAAAGCTGCTTAACCTTGGCCATAACTTCACTCCCCTGCCATTCCATCATGCAATAATAATAATATGATTACAGTTCAGTCTGAAATACATTTAATGAGGTAAAAATGGGTAGTGGACATAAATAATGCTCCTAAATTATTAAAAATATCTATGCTTACTATTGCATACCTACTAGTAGATTTGATTAATCGCTCTAACAAATAGGGCGAGGTTTCTAGAATTTGGAAAAAGGCATTCATTCTTCCTGTACATAAAGGAAGATCTTCAGCATCATTAAACGATCACCTTATAATAGCTCTCTTGGCCCCCTTAATCAAAAATCCTCCAAAAATATCCATTCACAACTTCTCCAACACTTAATAATCTCAGTCTTCTCTCCAACTACATCACTGTTTCAGACCTAACCATAGTATCAGTAGTACCCAGTTTGATGACATAGACTACCTCTGGGATGATGCAGACCCAGGGCATACAGATTGCATACATTTTGGTATTCTCTAAAATGTTAGGCTAAGTTGTGCATGTTACATTTCAAGAACTTAGCTAACTGTGGTCTCTTTCTAAGTTTTTTACTGGGTATCTAGAGGTCAGGCATCAATCTTTATATAAATCGGTGGTATCTCTCTTCCCCTGTATTTGGCTGTTGGATTTCCTCAGGGTTAAGTATAGTGCACTATGGCTGAACACACCACTGCAGTGTGCTTCATAGTGTTTGACTTTAGTTCAACCAGCTTTATTCCTTTATACAGCTAAAATTTGCACATCAGCTTCTGTATTCACTTAAGTGTCCTAGTTTGACCAAACATTCTGCTCTTTTTACAGTTTTAATACTATGCAGTTAGTAGGTTAGGAGTATATTGTGGGTTTCCACCACATAGGGGTGCAGGGTGAGGCTTGCCTCCTGCAATAAAATATTTATTTTCGGTTGACAGAATGTGGTGTACAGCAAAACCATTTTGTAGCTTTGGGACTTGCACATTTTACCTTTGGCAAGTCAATATGGATCTTTTGTAGAAGGTGCTGTTGGAGTTTTTGATTGTTGATTAATTTCTTTTTCAGTGATAACGTATATGAAATGTACAAGATATGTCATGTATATCAGTACTAATCTAATATACATACATTCTGTCCATATTTACATCTCCTGATTTGTATTTTATGTAAAGGTTTTTATTTAAATGTCTGTTTTGCCTCAGAATTGGGTCATGGCTGGAAAGGGTCTGTTGATTTAGGCAAATAATTTGGTTAATAAATGATTGAATGAAAATGAACCAATAAAAAACAACAAATAAATAAATACATACATGAAGTAAAGCATGAATTTCTGGCAGTATATAGTAAAGATGTGCAGATAAAAAATTTTGAGAGCCATGCACAATAAGTATATCCTTTGAGAAATGAAGAAAAAATGTTCCACCAAAATATGATTTTGTCATTGTAGAATTAGCTCTGTGTTGCAAAGAAGCACAGCTCTCTTAAGAAAACACTCATGCTATCATTTCAATCACAGCATGGTTTTCCCTTCTGGTTAGAAAAGCCTGGCTGAGCATATAAATGACTACATAAATGGAATCCTGTCAGTCTAAATATAAGTATGTTTTATTATTATTGTTATTAATCTTATTTTATTTTTCATTTACTTATTTATTTTTTTTGCTTGAGAAAATAAATCCCATAAGAGCTGTAGGAAAAAATGACATCATCAAATGGTTTTGTGGCCTGAGGGATCTGGAATGGAACAGAAAGCAAATTTTGCTCTGTTACAACCTCCTAAAATATCTGAAGAACTCTTTTTTTTTTTTTTCATTTAAACAGTTTCTGCTTCAGTCAAATGTTGCCACTTAAAATAAAATGACATATTAAATTACTAAGCCAAGATTTTTTCTTAAAAAGCAAGGGGTTGGTTGGAAACCTTTCAAAAGATCCGAGGGAGTGCATGCTTAGGAAATGAGTCAAAATTTAAATAGACCCAGAACCAAATGTGTTTATTTGAACAGACAGTGTGCACTTTTTGCAAACGCTCATTGCTGTTGTATCCAGGCCAAAGCAAGACTGCACAATAAATAACAAAAAATTAAGGAGGCATTGTGGAAGGTAAATGCTTCCTGTAAATGAAAGGACATGTCCATCCATATGTGTGTCGTGTGCTTTTTCCCTTGAGACAGTTTTGTAATAAACTCAAATGCAATGAAAATATGCAAATATTTATTAAGCCACAAAGATCATAATGTTTAGGTATTACTGTCACCACCAGTACAGCGGTAAATATTATTTAAATGCTAAACAGATGTATCACTTAATATTTAATAATTCACTTGCACTCTAACTCATAATCATTATTCTACACTGGAATTGCTTATAATTTCTGCTCTTGTGTTAGGACACATTTTTCTCCTTCCTGGCCTTCTTCATACATTATTACTTAGACTTGCCATTACGACTTTTATTTTCAGTTTACCATATAGCATTCCACCCACCATAATCTCACTCTTGGCAAGGGTTTGCACAGACTCTCTGGCTAGTGCTTCACAGGTTTTGCATTTTGTCGAAGCTATAGCTGACATCAGGGTATTGAGTAATTCTGCTTTTCTACTGCTGTCTTTTGTCTGGGACTCTGGGGCATTTTAGCTCAATTCCTCTAACCTTGTGTAATGACTGTAGCTAACGCTCAGTGTTGGCATGATGTGTCCACTGCCAATAAAGGAGTAGAAGGAATCACCTATCATCATTTGGGTAGATATTTGACAATCAGACTTCTGCATGGCTAAATGCAATCTTGGGTACTGACTAACATTTCTATGGTATTACATTGGGATGAAACTGCTAGGCTTAAAAAACGACCTCTGGGTCAAAAGCCTACTAATCTCCTATGATCCTATGAGTAGCAATAGTTACACTTCCACTTTGTCTTACTCCCTTGGACAACCACCCTTCTTGGAGTAGGGATCTAGTCTTTTATCATACTGTGATATGGTCCTGGTTATTTATCTTTCATAAATATGGCACGATGTCTGGTTAAAAGATCATGTTTAATCATCTATCCTCTTGTCAAAGCTCAATCATCTTAAAGTAGATACTGAGTTATTTGCTAAATTTCCATTGTAGTTTAATAAAATACTTCTGAATGTACCACATTGGCAGCCCTTCACTTTATTTAAGATATGTGACTTGGTTCCCTATTACGAGAGCATAAGTCCATTTAAGCGAATCTGGAATTGTCAACAGGTATTGCGCGAACCAGCATTACAGCGAACATCCAAAACCGAGAATTTGGAAATGTTGAATTACCATGGCTGGCCCACCTGTGGTATAGCTCCATAAGGTAATTGTGCGATGGTTACGGACCTTATGGTTAGGGTGCGGGTTAAGGTAAACGCATAGATTGTTTATGTATGTAAGATTTAGTGTAGGGTTAGGAGTAGGGTTTTGGTAAATATATGTATGTGGATTATTTATTTTGTTTGTGTATATTTTCATAGGGGAAGTGTGTGGTAGTTATGGACCTTAGGGTTAGCAAAGGGTTAAGGATAGTGCATAGATAGTTGTGTATGTGGAGTTTAGTGTAGGGTTAGAAGTAGGGTTTTGGTGCTTTACTTTAGGGTAGAAGTAGGGTTTGGTTAGGGTATGTATGTGGTTTATTTATTTTGTTTGGGTACGTAGTATGTAGCGGGTGGTGGGGTTGGCCAACTATGACAGTTCAAGATTTAAAATTTCATGGTTTAGTGCATTCGATATTCTTGCAGTTCGCGCAATTCTTGTCGGTGTTTTGGTATTCGCTCAAAAGGAGTTTTGCTCTGATAATATAGACCCATGTGACTTCATTAATATGTTTAAAATCACATAAATAGTTTTAAAAAAATCACCTGGAAGCCTTACATCATGAACCAAGACTTTGACCAGGCACTCATCTGTACATGCAAAAATCACAAGAGACTCCCTATGACTCTGGGAGAGTGATCTTCCCATGGAAATTCATTGATAGTTTAAGACGGATCAAAGGCATGAATGCAGCATAACCATTTCTTAAAAATAAATTAGGAAAAACATCAGGAAGCAAACATTCATTAACTGTGCATGAACTGAATTATGTGGCTGTTATCTGCTGTTCTGAAAATGATTCTTTTGTGCTGTAATGAAATTCAAATGCCTTTCTGTGGTAAAAGATTCTGAAGTCTGTTACCTAGCGGACTTCAGAATGATTGTGTAAGCAAGCATGCTTCTGGATAATGTAAAGCTACTCACTTGTTACATTGAATCCTGTTTTGCTTAATCTGTCCTGGCCTGTTGTTTTTATTTATCAATAGCATACCTATATGTGCTATGCCCACATTGTCAGCATCTGAGGCTCCATTGAATCTACATCCTGAATCCATTAACCTGCTTTGTTTGAGCAGTGCTTAATGAATTGTACATATATGTGCTGCTTCCAGGTCCACAGACACACCAGTCTCTACAAACTTACTCTGTATGCCTTCTCTGTGGTAGAGCTCTTGCATCAGCTGTGCACATAAAGAGGCATTTGATGTGACACGGTATGTTCTGGCTGCAAGTCACTTATGATCAGGTAGTAAAACTTTTCTGTGAGAGGGCTTTTATATTTTGATATTGATTGCTTTGTACTTATATCTGGGCATTTTGTTTTATTAAATGTAGAAGTATTTTAAGTTTAGGCATAACACTGCTGGCATTGTGTTAATGGTTGCACACATTTCATTTTGATATTCAAAAAAAAAAACTACCTTTTGCTGTAAAGGTATCTTATTAAACTTGTGGCTTAAATGGATTATTAATGTTTACATATACCTTTCTGCTAAGCCAATTCTTACTGGATGATGGGTAACAGATATGAATTGTTTACTGCCATTTTTCCTTCATGAAAGTTTTCAATTACTAATATATAGAGTGTGGATTGCTGTCATGGCTGTTTTATTCAGGCAAAAAAATTATTGCAGAGATTGCCAGTAACAATGCTGTTAGAGTCCCTTGCAGACATACCTTTCAACCTCTAAGCCCAAGAAATCTGGACAAAACCAAATGTAATGGGGGGGGGGGGGAGTCCCAAAATCATGGACAGATTTTAAATATTGTTCTTATAAACTTAATTGCTAGAGTAACATATTTTGCATTATCATGTAGTTTATGCAGGATATGAAGTCTCTAACGCAAATGCATTTCATTATTTACTGACTTCAGTCCTCAATGATTTACCAGACAACCACAAATTTAATGAGGAACAGACCAAAAATACGAGGCAAAAGTTTGGAAGTGAGAAGTGTTCATACAGACACCATCTGATTATTTAAAGTGTGTACAACATGGTGCACCCAAAGAATCTCACAAAGTCAACATGAGCAATATGAACAAGGTTCCATGGTACTGATGGCCATTACTAAGAATGCACAAGGGGTATCGTAATGGACTATTTGGTATCCAGTGCGTTTTTGCTTTTTTTTAATTTCCTTGACAACATCTAGCCATTATACAAAGGTATAAGTCAGGCACTTCATTTTACAATTCCTAAATGTCCATCATGGACAGAGATTAACCGAATGGAGTACATCATAAAAGGAATTAACACTCTGAAAAGACAGAGTAGTCTCTCGATGTATACACATTTTTTCCTTAATTCAAAATTCATGGGACAAGAAGTTCTTTCATCCATCTTATTACAAAGAGTATTATGAGAGGGTTACTATTCATAACAGACCAATTTTGTATTCGAGACATGGATGCCCAAAAATTAACCTCAAGAGTGAAGCTGAGGAGGAAAATCTTAGCATCCACATTGAGATTTTTGAGATCTCAGAGCTTTAAGTTTTCCAGCTCATTCAAAGTAATTCCCTGAAGAAGAAGATACATCATATCTGACAAAGTCTGATAGATGAAAGCACTCATTATTTTGAATAAGCCAGACAACTTAAAACTCAAAGAAGGATTTCTACATGTTTTTATTACTTTATTTTGAGAATGTGTATATTCTACTCTGGTTAGCTGTTCAAGTCCACCTGTAAAATATCTACAGGAATACAACAGTTAATTAGATTCCTAAAAAAGAGGATCACAGAATTTAAATTTATAGGTACCAGAAAAAAATAATGGGAAGCACATGTCCTTCATTTTTGCCTTTCACAGGCTCCTCACAGCAGACGCACTGTTTGTCTTTTGAACAACCAGAGGCCGAGTAATCCAGGATCTCTTGTACCTTCACAAATGAAAAAGTGTTACAAATGCTGAAACAAAGGATATAAGCCTGTTCAGCAGAGCAATAAAACTAGCTGGTGAGACATCAGTGACCCACTGTCTCCCGTTCCTTTGGAGTAGACTCTCCCTGCAGATAAAACAATGTAATACACTATCTTTCATCAAGAGGACCTGGGTAATTCCATGAATATTAATTAATTCAATCCATTCACTCCAGATTTGACTGCCCTAACCTTCCCTGAAAGGGGAGGTACAATATATTGTGAGAACTGGGAAGGTGTTGTGGTTACAAGATTTCGTAGCCTTGAACATCCTATGATTCCAGTGATAATAGGCACAAACTGCCAAACAGTGCAGCATCTACCCACAAGGCCCAGCACCTTCAGCAAAACATATCATGACATTTAAGGGCTCTATAAGATAGTTTTCTAATATGTGTTATTTTTTTTTTATTTTTTTTTTATCTTTATATCTGCATTTTTATTCTCTAATTATGTTGAAAACAGTTTCACTGGTACTTGTCTTATTTGGGAACTTTATCCCCACCCCAAGATTTCATGTGAAAATAGGACATGAGCTCAGTGGGACTATGCAATTAACAAATGTGAAATACAATACAATGAATAACTAAAATAAGTAGATGAGAATACCAGTGCTTTCCTGTTGGCCTCTTACCTTCAGCTAATACAATGTACTGACTGGAAATTTCCCAACACTACATACAATTAGCATGTAATGACCTTTTACTTACTCCTAGAGCTAAAGTGAAAATAGGGGTGCAGCATTTTAAAGCCAGTGGAACCATTGCCTCTAAATCTCTATGTATGACAGACTTTATGAAAATCCTCCATTCCAACTTGCCATCCAAAACATATCCTATAACTGACAGCAGTCCCATGCCCATTCATGGGAAATCCTGAAATCCAAGACCAGAACAAGAAATAAAACCTTAAAAATCCACTCCTAGTTTTTTCTGGAACCTTCCCTTTCTCTTATCATCTGGCATCTTTTCTCAACTGTACTTTGAACTTTCATTTTTCTCGCAGCTTCCTTCAGCAGCATATACCATTCTTGACTAACAGATGCTCCGGACTTCAGTCCTCTCTTTAATGCTCTAACTCCTTCTTACAGCTATTTTTTTAAATATTGATACAGTGTACCTGCCTAGGAAGCCTATATCTGATGGAACATTCACTATTTTGTCTCTGACTCCACCCAGATGACCCTTATTAAACTACTGTCCTGGATGGTAGAGGAACTAGCCAGAGAAGAATGTGAAGTGAGTGCCCAAGGTTTGTTTGTCCATCCCTGAAGGAATGTGATTGCAGAATCCTGCCATGTAGAAAAGTTCTTGGGAATAAATCTCCTTACAGAGGAAGACAAAGGGGCACATGTCTGACAATGAGTGTGATGCACTCCAGCTAAACATCAAGGGTGTGGGGAAGCTTGCATCCAGCCCTAGCAATGTCCTAAGCTTTCTGGCAAAAACCTAGAAGTCTTAGGAGGATGATATAAAGAAAATTCTAACCTTTGCTGAGTGGCAGCCACCATTTCTGGCCATCATCTTGCTATTTCAGTGTCCTTGGACACTGAGAAAGTGAGGAACATATGGGCCAATGCACAATATGAGGTTGATAGTCAACATTAAACAAAATCAATTAATAAAATATAAAAAATAACATGCATGTAAATGGCAAATGCAGTTGTTAATGTTAAGCTATTCTAGTTGTGTTCAGTTATCAGACTTAATTCTATCATATTTGTTTTTTGGCTTCTGACTTAAATGAAATGTAGGAAATACACCAATGTACTAATTTATAATTATTCAGAATTTACTGCTTTTAGGTTTATTATAATGATAATCCTTCAAAGTTAAGTTATTATCTGAATCGTAGCTTCTGTGCTTAATATTGTTGTATATCTTTAGTACTTGCTAAGTTTTTTTATTACAGTACATTACACATACTGTAAGAGAAAATTCTCTATCATATTTTTAATCTGAGCATGTGGATATATCTGTTTGGGAGATTCCTCCTTGAAACCCTTATTTGCTACATTTGTAGCAAACAGTCTGCTACAGTTTATAAGAATGATTTTTGTTTTTTATCTAAAGCATGAGTGCATAGTACTCGATGCAGGCAGAGTAGAACTTGTAGCAACTGTTTACTACATTTGTAGCAAGTAGTTTGCCACAATTTATAAGAAGAGCATTTTTGTAACTAAAACTCAAGCATCACAGTGCTACAGGGTATAAACTGTAGCAAATGTTGCTATAGCACAGATTTTAGTTGTAAAAATAAGAGAGTTTTTTTTATAAGAACGTAAGATGGTGGCACCATGTACGGCAGTAGCCCCTTTGGCTCCCATTGTTTGTCTTTTGTTATCTTGTTGTTTTTCCATGGTTGGATACTATTTCCAGAGTTGCTGGTGACTGAGTCCTTGAGTGTGGAGGTAAGGCAGCCGTGGTATCAGTGGATCGATTGGACTGGGGCCTTTTCCAGATTAACTCAGGTAGCTGAGCGGCTGACATGGCGGGCATGGCTGGAGTGACTTGCCTGGCCATGGCTCTTCAGGCCTGTATGTGGAGAGGCACATCGAGAGGAACAGATGGTGGTGACTGGGTGCTGGATGGTGTCGTGCCGGATTCGAGTGGATTGTGAAGGTGGAACTGGACCATTGCTGGTGGAGATGAGGTTGGTGTTGGCGTGGATGGTGGATCGTGGAGACTATGGTCGTTGACCTGGACAAGGGTGGATGGTGGAGACCAGATTGTCTGCTTGGATGTGTGCTGATCTAGTCTCTTGAAAGTCTGTTTTTGTTGGATTGGTGAAACTGGACTGGGACTTGCCGGTCCGGAGATGGAGCTTCGGTTGGCTGGGACTCTGTGTCATGTGTGTGTTTACTGTACATGTGATTTAACTGTTTGTGTTTTATTGTTGTGATGGTCTGTGTTATATCATGAGCTTGAAGGAATGTAACTTCGTTCAGCTGTGCACTTTATGGTTGTACGGTCTGAATGACAATAAAGTTTACTTACTTAATTTTTCTTTTTTACACTTTTAGACTTTTTAAACAAATTGTTTGCTACAATGTAGGAGGGTTGAGGGCAGGGCACAGATTAGGATCTGAATGGATGGGTAAGAAAGAGTGGGCTGTTATATATCTGGCCACCTGGGTAAAAGGAAAGTCTGTTTTTTTTTGTTTCCTGTTGTTATTGTTGCTGTTGCTTTGTTTTTGCTCTTCATGTGTGTGCATGTGTGTGGGGTGGATGGAGCTGTAATAAGCCAATGTTACAGTATTTGGCCTATTACAGTAAAGTGCATTTTTGGCTCTAGTGTTGGGGTACTGGTTCTTGGTACCAGCACAGGGTGCTGGCTGAGTCAGCTATGCTTCTGTCTAAGCTCATCATAATGCAAGGTTAGGGATTTTTTTGTGCTACTCTCATCCCTTTGCAGGTGATGTACATCATAACATAGAGGTGGTTATAAGTGCAGTGTTCCCATAAAAAATCACCACTCATGCACACTCATTTGATATGTGTGGTGACTGTAACAGGATTCACATTTTTTATGATAGATTTAGGACATTATTCCATCTACCCAAAAGTCAAAGTAAGCTGTTCATTAACTGTCTATTATTTTTTTTCAGCAGGTTAATTGAACATAAGTTGCTAGAAGCTTAAACTAGAGATCTCCTCTTCAGCTCTGACCAACTTATCATGGGGAGTTTTTTTTATGAAATGTATGAAAAAAATTCCGGAGTTACATGGTGTTTATAAGATGCTTATATTAATGACTGCTGCAGTAGCCTTAGCTATATGGGCTATATGCTGGATAGGATAGATCAGCCACCCAGCATCAAAAGCTTCAGGGCACCTTCCACACACCCAATCTGTCAGTCAGTTTGAGCTGAGCTGACTAAAAAAGACAATTTCAGCTTTTCTTCCATTGTTTCTTGAACATGGTATTGAAGAAACTAGTAATTCAGCTGGTAATTTAACAATGCTCATTCAGTACCTTACATGGAAGGTGGATGAGATCCTTCCTCAAGCTCAACTGATAATGTGAAGGGCAACATCTAACAATGGATCAGATGCAATACTATGTAACAGTGTTGCAACTAATAATTTTACTAACGCTAGCCTAATCCCAATATAGAGAATCTGGTGAGGTATCACCCTTGTGGGTGTGATGTTCCCATGTTTAATGACTGGGTGAAAAACAATTTCACGTTCCATGATATCCCCTAACTGCCATCCAGTAGTATACATGACCACCTGGATTACCTTGATTACAAATTGTTCAAACTTAAAAAACACCAATTTGAAAACACCTTTCTGTTGGAATACATTAGAGTACAACAGGTAACTAAAGGACTGAGGATTTGGCATTTCCCGATAGGCATGGACCCTAATTCTTCATTGCATAATGACCTTTTGCACTTTTTTCATTGGTTGGGGTGTGAATACATGGAAATAGTTGTAAAACACAGTTCCAGAATGATGGAACAACTTATCACAGGGGTTAAAGCTCTTTATAATATTATCACTACCAACCCTGAATACGATCAACTTAAATTGCAGTATTCTCACGTTTTCAGTGTCATTGAGCGTAAAGTTCAAACCATCCAAAACACCAAGATCAAGAAGCTTAAGAGAGACAGAATTGCCTATGAATGAGGATTGGCTTATCTGCCCTGAACTAATGCCCAGTCATGGGGTACTAAAAAATTCCCTGCATCTAATGACAACTTTAATGGTAATCTACCATCCAATAATAGGAATAATGACATTGTTTCAGGTCAAACTAATAGAAATATTAATAATGAGGAACTGTCGTACCCAACTCCTTTAGGGGAACAAATCTTAAGGAGAGCAAAGAGAATCAGGGACCAGAATTATCTGAACAAACAATCGAGAGTGCAGGCAGGGACCAAACATCCTAGGATGAACCAATATGAGCAGCTCCCTTAAACCCAGTCTCAGTACTCCAACAAATCTCAATGTCAGAAGAATTGGAGGAGGAAATAATGCATAATGGGGGCAGATCTGCTATTACTACAGAAGAAGACAAGATTAAAGTTAACAATTTGGTTGGCAATAATGGAAATTTTAAAATATATAACTATTCCTCCATCCCTTAGATCCTGAATGTGCGGAACTGTTTTCAAAAGGATTTTATTTCATCCCAGAATGGTGGGCTAGTCTTGCTGAATCTATCATCAACCTGAAATTACACTTAAGAAAGCTTAATCTTTCTTTTCTTTTCAATAATGTGTTGGATGTTCTTGGTACTTTCAGGATGGCTAGAACATTAACATTAACCCACCCTTACATCTGCTCTTGACATTGTATGAAAAAGTGGTTGAACTGGATTTAAGAAATGTTTTCAACCACCCCAACAAACTTCGAGTTACTAATATTACAGAAGAGGAAGTGTGTTTAATTAACTATCTGAGGTCTCAAAAAGTATGAATAATGACCCCAGATAAAGGGGGTGGTTTGATTGTTATGGACTTGACTGATTATAATACTCAAATTCAGAATATTTTGCAAAGTGGAGCATATTCTTCTTTGAGCCTGAATGAGCTCCATGGGGCTCTATGGAAAATCCAGGTTCAGATCAAGAATATGTTCATTGATGGAAGGATTTCTTTGGAAGAATATAATTATTTAAATACTCCTGAACCAAGAACCCCAACTATTTTTGGGGTCCAAAAAATCCACAAAAATCAACAGGACCCTCCAATACATCTGATTGTTGATGGGAGGGAGTCCATAATTTATTCGAGTGCCCGCTGCTTTGATAATAAACTAAAATCCTTGCTAAAAGAAGAGGAGAACTTATGCAAGGACTCTTGTTAATTTTTGGAAAAAATCAACTTCTTGGAATTTGGGTTCAAGGATATGCTCATTACCATCAACATGAGGGACCTGTATACGATGATCCAGCATGAATTGGAGGTTATGTAGTTTGGTGAATACCTCAATAGAAAGGTCTGGGGCAGGAGCAAGTTAACTTATATGAGAAATTGATGCAGAAGATTCTAAAGCACAATTTCATTTGGTTTAATGGAGCATATTATTTGCAGAAAGAAGGGATAGCAGGACTCTATGAAAGAAGACCTGGAAGACAGATGTTTCTTTTCCTTGGAAAGGAATGTTCCTGTACATTTTTCCACCCTTTCCACTGAAATCCAGGGTACTTTTTAAGATTCAGACGGAATCTCCCAAGATCATTGTAGTGACTGCCTTCTTCCCTATGAGACAGTGGTTCTCCCTTCATTAAGAAATGACCAGTCATTTACCATAAGCTTCCTCACAAAATGGAACTGCTCACATAAGATCAGGGGTGTCTAATACATCCAACTAAAATCAAATTCAACTGATTTCCTGGATAATAGGGTCTTAATTCCCTCTAGGGACCTGCATACTGAGGGCATGGAGCAGATAATAGACACAACAAAACCTGGTACTAGACAATCACATATAAGCAAATGGAAAAGGTTTTCTAGTTGGTGCCAACAACAAAACCAGCACCCATTCAGGGCTAGTTGTTATCTCATTTTACAATATTTTTGAATGTTACTATCCCATGGCTTTTCTTAGTCTTCTAGCAAGGTTAATTTATCAGTTGTTTCAGTATGACTGCCCATGGATTCTCTTCTTTCGATGCATTCTAATGTCAAAATGTTTTGAAATGGGTTTTGATTCTAATGTCAAAATGTTTTGAAATGGGTTTTGCACAAGAATCCTCAAAACGACATTGGTGCCCTACTTGGGATCTTAGTTTTGTGTTAGAGAAGCTCCATTTAAAATAGGCAACCTTGCTGACTTGAGGTTCTTCACATGGAAAACACATTTTATTGATTGCTCTGACCTCTGTAAGCTCTTATGGTGAGAACTCTATCTCATATTCCAGAGATACATGTTTTTTTTTGAGAACTAATCCTTCTTTTATGTGTAAAGTGGTATCCGAGTTTACATTAAGCCAAACTATTCATCTCTCTGTTTTCTTTCTTGAACCTAAAACTGAAGGAGAAAGGATACTCCATTCCTTGGGTGTCCACAAATAAATGAGTTAATATCTTGACAGTATTAAATCTTTCAGATCTTTGATCAAGTGTTCATCTCTTGTGGAGATAAGAGGAGGGGACAACATGTGTCATAGCAGACTATAGCCAAATGGTTGTCTCAGGCTATTAATTTTTGTTATCCTCACCACAACAAAACTACTCCAGGCAGAGTCAAGGCCTACTGTACGAGTGCCTTGGCTTCATCTATGGCTTTTTGGAAAGGGTATGATTCCTGAAGTATTCTAGATGTAGCATATTGGTGCTCTGTATACACTGTTACAAAGAATTACAAGCTTAATTCCTTCTCTAGGTCTAGATCAGGCTTTTCTATGACCATTCTCAGGGACTCCTGGCCCCCTCTCCGTCCACCACCCAAATGTAGTAAGTAGGGTACTCACTTTGGCTCTCACTCAGACCTGAGCCAGTGTGTTAATATTATTTGAGTCTGGCAACAAAATTAATGTAAAACTAATATTATGGAAAACAGTATATCTGGCAGAATATAGGTAACAATTACTTGCTAATTGTATGCAAATTGTATATTAAGCACAGCATATACATATTAAATACAGAACAGAGTAATGTGTAAAGTTGAGAAGGATGAATACACACACACACACACACACACACACACACACACACACACACACACACACACACACACACACAGACACACACGCGCACACACACACACATGCACACAAAATCAGTTTCACAAGTTTACCAGTTTATGTAGCAACATGTCTTTGGGATGTGTTGGAAAACCAATGAACCTAGTAAAATTTTTGGTACCAAATGTATTAAAACAGTAAGTGGTTAAGGTGTTTACCTCAGAAACACAAGGCAATGGCACAGAATGCAGGATAAGTGATTGTTAAGCTTATTTTGGAAGAGATATTTTAGTATCTACTCAATTTTTCAAATTCAAAGTTCCCCTCTATAAATTTATTAGAGAAGACAACATTAACTCTTGGTGCCTAAAGCTTACACAATAGTCTAAAGACATTAGTAAATAAACTGAGGTGTGTTCTTATACACTACACATACATGCACTCACGTGCAGCACACACACACACACACACACACACACACACACACACACACACACACACACACACACACACACACACACACACACACACACACACACACACAGTTCTCTCTCTCTCTTGCTCTCTCTCTCTCTCTCTATATATATATATATATATATATATATATATATATATATATATAGATAGATATATGCTGAATATGCTGAAAGTGCACAATGCCGATGATGAGAACACCGACACCGGAAGATCGACAACGGAGAAGACCGACAGTTGAGAATCCCAATGCTGAGAACACCGACATGTTAAGTTAAGTGTGCGATAGCGATGGACGTTAGGGTCAGGGTGTGAGTAAGGTAAGTGTATGATAGTGACGGACGTTAGGTTAGGGTGCGGGTCATGTAAGTGTGCGATAGTGATGGACTTTAGGTTTAGGGGCAGGTTAAGTAATTTAGGGTTAGGGTGTGGGTAAGGTAAGTGTGCGATAGTGACGGACTTGAGGGTTAGGGGCGGATTAAGTGAGTTAGGGTGTGGGTAAGGGAAGTGTGCGATAGTGACAGAGTTAAGGGTTAGGGGCGGATTAAGTGAGTTAGGGTTAGGGTGCGGGTAAGATATGTGTGCGATAGTGATGGACCTTAGGGATATGGTTTGGGTTAAGGTTAGTGCATAGATAGTTGTGTATGTAAGGTTTAGTGTAGGTTTGTAAGGTTTTTGGTGTGCTTGTGTTGTGTGTGTATTTTTCAGGAAAGGTATTTGTTTTGATGATTGTCGGGATTTTGGTTTGTTGGGCATGTGAAGTTTCATGTATTTGAACTTTCTTTTTTTGTCGTTTTTTTCGTGTTGGGTTATTTCGTTGTCGGTGTTTTGGTGTGTCAGTGTTATCAGGTAGACCCATATATATATATATATATATATATATATATATATATATATATATATATATATATATATATATATCTATAGAGAGAGAGAGAGATATCTGTGTGTGTGTGTGTGTGTGTGTGTGTGTGTGTGTGTGTGTGTGTGTGTGTGTGTGTGTGTGTGTGTGTGTGTGTGTGTGTGTGTGTGTGTGTGTGTGTGTGTATATATGTATATATATATATATATATATATATATATATATATATATATATATATTTTGTATATAAAACCCAAATGCGCACACACACACACACACACACACACACACACACACACACACACACACACACATACACACACACACACACACACACACTGCCTGCTGGGAAAAGTTGTGACTCCCCACGGATATATTTTTAAAATGCAAAGCATTACGGCCATGTTAAAGTTTCCAACTAACAATGTCAGTAGCTCAACAAGTTTAACCTTGCTGCTGGGGATCAGAGAATCCAGGGGTGTTTATACTCCCCAGGTTGCTTTGATTTATTTTCCACTACCAACACTGCGCTGCAGTATAATGGGGCAGGGGTCATTGCCATTCTTCAGACGAAAAGCAAAGTGCAGGTTACAGCTGCCTGAGGTGGAAGTAGCTCAGGTGAACATAAAATATCATATATCACTTACTGAAAGAAGTAGGGGTAGATTTCTAAAAATTCTTTCCATGCTTTTGAAAATATTTACTGTATACCATTGAAAGTATAAACACATAAAGAAAAGCATAACAATCACACAACATAAAAAAATGAAAATAAATATTTAAAAAAGGCCTTCCTTATAACCACTTCTTGACAATCAGCATTCTCACTGAATTCTTTTTCTACTATTTGTCATTTCTTATTGTAGAATATTCCTGTGAATTGTCCTAAACAAATGTCCCAAATGCTTCATTCCTCTTTTTATTTCTGAAGTCAGACCTGTATAATGTCCAAAACACTCTACTTTTTTTTATTTAAACATTGCTTAAACTTACAAACACTTTGTCAATTTACTTCCCAAAACTTCTAATCCTGCATTCTATGAAAAGATGCATTAATGCCTTCTCTTCACTACATAAGCTGCACATCCTATCCTCCATCTATTTATATTTAACAACACTGTCATCTCTCAACTAGAATCATTTTATGTTACATTAATTAGAAAGAATCTCCTCACTGGGGTAAAATCTCCACTCATTTTATTCTCTCCTTAATTCCCTTTCTCAGACTTTCATGTAAGAAGTACAGTTGTATAAGACCTTCTTACCTCTAACAATAGATTTTTGACTTTCTCACTGCCTCGTTGGCATTTTGGGTTATCTGCCAAGGTAACCCAATACTGTCCAGCTTTCAAAAGCTCAGACTCCACTCCCTCACTCTCCCTCTGTCTTCCTGTGAGAGCTGGTTGGTTGAGTATATCCTGACAGAGAAGCATTCAGCTGTCACAGGGAGAGAGTGTTCAGGCTTTTTAACTTCTACAATGAAGGAAAGAAAAGTACCTGAAGCCAGAATCATCTAGCAAGAGTAAATTTGCAATCAGTCACAATACCATATACAAAACAAATCCTACAACAACAGAACCAAACAGGTTGAAGCCTGCCTCAACTATACACACTCTGTGGGATGCGGGTGGGTACTGCCATTGAGGCAATGAAGAATTTGAATATCTATTGTTACAGGAAAGTAAGACTTACACAACTGCACTATGTTCATCATTCCCATTGATTCAGTGGAATTTTAAGTATGTTCAAAAAGCCTACACTATCTTTAAGGAGAAAGGATAAAGATCCAGGTGACCCCGGAGAATGATCCTAGCAAAGCCTGCTCTGGACCTGGAAAAGGAATCCAGATTGTAGTGCACTGTGAAAGTGTGAATAGAAGATGAGGTTGCTGCCTCTAGAATGCTTCTAAAACCCATCCCTTTCCAATATGCCATTGATAAGGCCCTAGTTCAGTGAGCTTTAATCTTGCCTAGAAGAGATTTACCATATTGTGAGAAACAGAAAACAATAGCAATGGACAACCATCATGCAATAGTTTGCTTAGAGACAAGATGACCTTTCTTATCCCCCATATAGAAAACTAACAGTTATTTAGCATTCCTACAGGGCTTTGTTCTCTCAAGGCATTATCTGAGCCGCCCATGTGCATCCAAAGTATGATAAATCTTTTCTTCTTTATTGTCTGGATCAGATAGAACACTGGGAGATTGACAGCTTAATTCAATGTAAATTCAAAGACAACTTTAGGCATGAATAATGGATTAGTATTTAACTTAACCCTGTCCTTGTGAAGAATCAGACAGGATTGGCCCACCATGAGAGCATGCAGCTCAGAGACTTACCTTGCATATGTCAGAGAAATGGGTAAAACAGACTTCCAAGCAATGACCTGTAAATCAGCCTGAGAGGCAGGTTCAGAAGAAGGTAAGGTTCATAGTTTGGTTCATAGGTTCATAGGTTAGTACTAAGCTAACTGTCCTTGCGAGCCATTGTAAGCCTAGCCAATTGTCCCTTGTGAGACTCAAACCCTGCACCTTGTGTCAATTTTTCAAGAACAAAGTTGAGGTCCCCGGGAGGAATTTGCATTTAAAGGTGTCTCACATACAATACTCCTTCCATAAATTGTTTGATCACATAACGAGACAAAAGAGGGGGATCCATAGGCAAACAAGCTGAAATGGCCACAAGATGATCTTTGATAGAAGCATATGACTTTCTAAGTAGCAAACAAAAATATTGCAAACCCAGATGGGTTAAAACCCTTTCATGACCTCTGTTATTTGCCAGGCACCACATAGAAAAAAAATCTTTGACTTGTAAATGTAAGATTTTTTAATTGCAGGTATTCTTGCCTCCTTAAATACCTGTTTAACATCCTTATGGAACAAGTGTCCAAAAGATATCAAAATAGAAACATCAGACTGTCAGTTGCAATTTCTCTAAGTCAGGGTATACTATTCTCCCTCAATGTTCTATGAGTTTGTGAGGAAGCTTGAAATAACTGCCCTTGGTCAATTTCATTAAAAGGGAAAACTTAATTTGTTTAGGCCAAAAGGGGGTTATCACAATGATCTTTGGTAATTCTTACTGAATCTTAAGAAATACCTTGGGAATCATTGGAAAGGGTAGTGATGCATACAGCAACGTTCCCAACCATGGAAATAATCGAACATCTGTCTTCCGAACATGGCTGCAAATATTTATTTATTTATTTATATTTGTTGACCGAGAGTGTCCGACTGGACGTAAGTCCATTTTCAGCGGAGGCCTGGGGAGAAAAGCTCCACAGTTAAAATAAACAGACAGTAGTTACATTGGATTACATAGCGATTAACAATTTACATAGCAATTACTTACAACATATTTACAGATGAAGAACATTGTACATCAGTAGACAACTAGAATCTTTATATGTAAAGTACATAACAGACATTAACAAATGTTACAATAAGAAGTTCCTGCTGTATAATAAGTACTAGGCTTATGAGCATCTGAGCTTGCTATAATCAAGGTAGTTAGTGGAGTGGAAAGAAAGGTAGTGGTTGGATGGGATGGGTGATATTAGAGTGGGAGTTGCAATGGCATAGCCAGCATGTTTTTAGGTGCTTTTATGTCAGTCAAGGTGCAATAGATAGCCCAAAGGGTAATGCAGGAAACTGATAATGTAAGCCAGACACAGTAAATTTCAAATATTTTGTGAAACTGGCCTGAAGCAACACTAGGACCAACTGTAAGGTGAGCATAATGAATCTCAGAAAAAGCTGTTTAGAAAGAACAAATTTAGGGTCTCTGGGAGTGCTCTTTGTGGTATAAATAAAGATTCTGGTGTAAAATCCATTGCCTTTGTATATCTCAATCACTGGTTCTATGACCCCTGCATCTACCATGTGATGGAGCACTGGAGGAAGCAGCTCTGTCTGGTCTGATGGGTGTAGAGGAATTCCCCTGGAAGGTGGAGGATTTTTTATCCATTATCAAGTGTATCCTTTCTGAATTATTCTCAAAACCCATTTGTCTGTGACTATTTGCATCCAGGTTGCAGGGTTGACAGAGATCCTAGGGGAAGGAAGAGAAAGGAGGGCTGGAGAGAGGGTAGTTATTTTTTGGGACTTGGCATAGTCATTCCTTTGCAAGGGGTTGACCCTTTTTCAGAAATGAACACCTCTTGTTTGGTTCTGAAGAATTATCCTTCTGCCATTTTATTTTGGATCCCTGACTGTTTCTGGCTGTGATTTCTGTTTGTTCTGTCATTTGAAGGCAGATGCTTTATTGAGGAGAACTGGGTACATTAAACATCCTAGATATCCCATGCATTAGTTTGCCTTTAACTTCCCACAGTTTGAGAATCTGTTTAACAGAGTCCCCAAACACCAATTCAAAACTTAAAGGTGCAGTCAATTTGGCTTTTTAAATCATCAGGGAAGTGCTGATTATATAACCAAGCGGGTCTAGGACACATGCTCGACTAGTATATGTCCGAATCACAAAACATCGAACACACATACACGAAAGCGCTTAACATTGAAAAGCACTTCTGTGTATGTGTAGTTCAAAAAAAATCTATGTTTCTGCAGAGGGGCTTTGCCCCCTGCAAGCCCCCCACACCCCCTACTTTATTATTCTCACTTCGAGATTGCACTACAGTGGGGAAAAGGGAATTTTCACTTACCCGCATTGTAGTCCGATCTACGAAACAGGCACACATACACAGAAGCACTTGTCGATGTTAAGCACTTTCGTGTATGTGTTCGATGTTTTGTGATTCGGACATATGCTAGTCGAGCATGTGTCCGGATCCCAGCCAAGCATACTGTCTTAATACAAGTGAAGCAGCAGCATTTCTTGAGCTTGATGTTTCTGTTTTGATACCTGTTATGCATTCCATATGGATGTGAAGGGGGTATTTAAGGAGGCAACACATGTTTCACAACCTGAGACAAATTAGAAACAATTTCATTCATACAAGACTTTTGCTCTGTAGGTAAGAATGCAGCAAAATCAGCCAAACTGTATGCACACTGTAAAACAAATTTCCATATATAGCCTTGATAAGTTAACATTCTAAATGCTATATTGTTAGAAAGAGACATCATTTTGTCCTGAAGATCAATCTATTTTCCCTCTTTATCAGCAGGAAATGGATTAGTTGAAGCCAGAGACTTTTTATATGAGCAGGCAGCTAGACAGACCACAGCTAGGTCTGCAGTCAAATGAGAAAAGAGACCTGTCAAATCCAAGACATCCCTATACTTTTTCTGAGCCTTTTAAGGACTGCTGGAATAGATACTCATGTCCTGTAGGCTGTTTTATAAACATCTTCCAAGTCTAGTAAGATCTGGGGGGATAGCTACAAAAATGGGCATATACACTACCAAGTTCTGGGTTAATTCCTGACTGCTCCCTAGTAAAAATCTTACTAAATATCGCAATCATCTGACACTTGTTTGGACTAAAGCTCAGGTTAACTTTACAAGGAATCAGAGTGACTGGATTCATTGTCACCTAGGAAATCACCCATGTCCTCATCAGATTCTTCATCGATCTTTGCAATGACAGAACGGTCTCTAACCACATTAGCACTAGAGTCATGTATGGAAACACAGCAACAGGAATCAGCTGTTTGCAGAGCACTCTTAACCAAAGAAAATCACATCAGCCTTATAAACATCTATAATCTGATTATCAGCTCTATGATGAAGCTTCTGTTCCTTTTCTTTTGAACTTCACAACTAGATATAATATCTGGGGACAGAGTATTGTGTCTGACAAAGGGTCTCTTACCACTGACTACTTCTGCACTTAAAAGTTTTTGTTCTTCCATACCTGTGCCAGGTATTGAAACAGCCCCAGATGATGTGTTTAACCCCCACTCCATAGTGGCTGGCAAACTACACTGGACAGAGAAAGAGATGGGGCAAAAGGTAAATGGTCCATGGGCCAAGCAGTGGTCCCAACAGAATCGCTAACTGTAGGCTTATGCATATTTTTGCTTTGTTTTTTTTTTTTAGGTGCAACTGGATTTGATGTGGGGGGTGGGTACCACAGTTAGCATCCATCAATTCAGGGGACAGAACACTAGCCAAAATAATAAACTGACAGTGCCAGATAATGTATCATAATAAGCACTTAAAGTTTCTAGTAATAAGTATGTTCTCACACAACTAAACTCTGCCAAACTGTGGAATCACACACACAAAAAAAAAAAAAACATTTTGGAATGTGTTTAGAATTGCTTTACAACTGACAGAAGTTGAAGAATTTCCACTATACAAAGTGCAAACACCACTATAGAAGTGCAAATGCATCAAACCAGTGTTTAAATTAGTTCCATATACTCTAACCACGTAAAACTGATATAAATAATGTTTAATAGCAATTTAAACTATATTTTCTTGTCAGACAGAGAAAGAGAGAGAGTAAAACATCTACAGTACATTCAAATAACTATATTTGCAGTAAAATCACAGTCTGATATTAAAAACACATAGAGCACAGCCATACATATCATAAATAATGTACAAATGCTGAAAAATGCAAGTACTGCAATATTTCCTGTCAAAAGATGAAAATGAAACAGAGTAACAATGGTAAAGTTTACTGCACGAGATAGGCCATAGTGTCAAGCAGCACACATACTCAACTTCTGAAAGAAATACTGAAAGTTTTCACAGAAACTATAAAAACAAGCTAAATAAATACTGCTACAAGTAGAAATTCCCACATTGATTACTGTAAACTCTGCCAAAAATAAAATATTAAAATAAATATTTTAAGTAGACATAAAAATAGAAAGAAAAGGATAAATCTAATAATAAATCTAATGGAAGGGAGCCCGTAAATGCAGCTTATCTGAACAGTAAGCTGGAAAAATCAGCACTGGATACTATGAAGAGTCAGAGCACTTTCTTCTGTAAGGATGGCAGAAAAAGACTGGACACTCACTTCCTGAGGCAGCTAGAAGCTTTCCTGTTAGGATATGCTCAGTCAATTAGCTCTCGAAGGAACAGAGAGATGGACAGGAGCATGAGCTTTTGAAAGTTGACCAATACTGGGTTACCTTGGCAGATGACTCTAAACGTCACTGAAACAGTGGGGATGATGAACATTTATAATGATCTGTGTGGCACAATATTTTCATAAGCCATTTTTAGCACATTTTCACTTTTCTTTTCTATTCATTGTGACATCTTTTTATTCATTTTCCATCTTATCAAGCTTTTAAATGTCTCATTCAGTAACAGTTCAATTTTTGCCTGTCTAAATTTCTAACGTAATACCCTAAACCCTGATCTTAAAACATGTCTTATAATTTCACTAGTTTCTTTTTGCATTAACTGAATTATAAAAAAAAATGTGTAGTGAAACATAATGAATTGCAGGATTAATTAGTATAATTATTAGTATTATTTTCTACAGTATAGGTTTAGTCTGTTTCCCTCAAACCTGGTAAAAACACATTTGTCAATTCCAGTACCATCCTTGTAGGTAATTTAGAATCCAAATATAATGCCAAATTCTTAACAAGGCTAACTTCATAAAACAAACTTTCCTTCAAAATGACGTACCAAAGCATCTATAGAAAAAAATCAATTTTCTCTGTATTTTCTTTAAATGCTTCCTCCTTTTTTTCTCCCTGAATTTTATACCCAATACCTCTATTTTCTTTTCCTGAAAGAATACTAAACATACTATGTTTTATTATTTTAGTTTTCTCTTTGTTTCTTACATGCACTAACACACACACACACACGCACACGCACACGCACACACCTGCTTCTTTAATCTTCTTTTCACTTATCAGTTTGTTTTTCCATTACCTCCTTCATTTCATTTCCGTTATATATCTTAACTAATATATTAGTTTTAATAATTCCTTCCTCTTTTTTTCACAGCCCCATATTTTGTATTAAATACTTCCATATAACTGTCTCTTCTAACTTAACCAGTTGTTAAAAAATGTGAAATTGTTTGCCCCTACAACAGGAATTTTTGTGCTTAACTCAATGCTACTGTAAATTAGTCCTTTCTTTTTTATAAAAAATCATATTGTTTCTCTTTATACATTTTTCTTACAGCACTTTATATATTTTACATCCCTCTTCTTTTCTTACAGTCTACATATTTTTTTACCATTCATACTAGGCTCTGCTGCGGGGGCATTTGCAAGAAGCCTAGCCCATTCTAGTTGTGGGCTTACGCCACCCCTTTATGGGAACTATACCATTATTTAGATTTCTCTTGAACAAGGCCAGTGCGGTGCTCTGCCTCATATATACGGCATTTTATTCCACAGCATAGGAGTCTTTGGGATGAATCTATCCTCCAGCACGCTCCATAATATAGCGTGTGTCGAGAGGTAGTCCTCTCCTTGTCTGGGTTTGACATGGCCTTGTATGTTAGGCAAAAAAGGTCACCTCTGAGCAAAGCGATGGCGACTGAATAGAGTTCTTCTTCTTTTCAGCATAGGCAGGACGAACTTTTGTGGCCTCTCCAGCTGCTGCAAGTGTCGGGTCAGATACATTCGAATGGGGCATTTGCTCAAGTGATGAGTAGGGGGGAGACTGACCTCTTGATCTAGATGAGAACCTTCATGATAAGGTGGTGGGCAATGTAGAAGGTCTCTTCCTAAACTACTTTAGCTACCGAATGACAGACTACGGATTGCCACCTATTTGGTAGGTAGGGTAACCTTGTTTTTTTCGAAGGTATGCATTTTTTTTTTTTTTTTAACCATGGGCCATGGCCAGGCACCAGTTATCCGCTTCTGTGAGCTGAGACTGAAGGATATCTGTGTCAGATGTAGCTTCTACTATGGCCCAGTTTGCAGTCATCTGCAAACTTTGTCAGCCATAACCCTCCTGTGTTTGCTTGTACTTGAAAGTAAAGTAGATGCCACAAGAGAGAGCCAGGAGGACTGTGTGTGGTACCTTGTGACAGGCTTTTTGAGTCTGATGCCGCGCCAGCAAACTCTGACCCTGTGGGTTCTGTCCTCAAGCCAGTTTGGCCCAAAGGCCTTCGCCAGATCGAGGTAGGCTGTATGGACTGCCTTTCCTCATCAATGGCGATAAGGCTTGTCAAGCTAATGGGCGGTAATTTCCAGGGTCGTGGGGAGGCACGCCTTTTGTGAGTGGGGGACACAGTGTGCAGTGCGCCCTGGATGCGATATCTAGCTGTGGGTTTAATTCCTTGAGTTCGTAGAGACAACAACATGGGGGGGACACAGGTCCGGGGCTGCAATCGCTGGTATAGATATCTCCTCTCTTTTGGGGGAGGGAGAGTTTTGGGAGTTTCCTCCCAGGTTTCTAACTATAGCTAAAGAGGCCTCAAGGGTGTCTTACCTTTTAAGGATTTTGCTGGGGTCCACCAGAGTGGACGCTTTTTGGTAGTACAAGAAGAGTTTGTTTTTTTTTTGGGATTGTGCTGGTAGAAGGCATTTGTAAGTGATTCAGTGGGCGAGAGTACTTTTCCGTTCCGTCGGGGGCCTTAAAAGGGACCACACACTCTTTTTAGAAGTGAAGTGTGCTTCGAAGTTTTCTTTACTTTGGTTTTTGTGGTTTTTTGGGGTGGGTGGGGGGTGGACCAGCGCTGTGATTTATGTGAGATGATTCAACTAAGTCAAAGTCTATATTTAGTGGAGGCCTAGGGATTTATACATTAAAACCATTCCATCTTATTCATATAAAACTGAAGCACCCTTATATGCTAATGCCAAAAAGCTTCTAGTCTTTTTTTAACTATTGTAATACTTCCATCTACCCAAGAAAAGTCTGTTTTTTTACCTCTATCTGTTTTTCCTCCAAAACCAATGCAGAATAGTATGTGATCTGAAAATCCCCTCTAACTGTACTAGCCAATTTATTAAAGCTTTTATTATAAGTGAAGTGATCTTCCTACTGAATATTTCCCTTTCTGTGTGTCTATTAGTTATTTCTACCTACCATTAACCCCACCCATAATGTTTCTCTCTTCTTGTTTTCCTCCCAATATTACCAATTAAAATTTCTTGACCACACTGTTTTAGATGTAATGTGAAAATTATTGATTTATTTATTTAACATTTGTTGACTGGGAAAGTCTAACTAAGATGGAGTCTATTTTCAGAAGAGGCCTGAGGAAAAACACTCCAGATGCATGTCTTTGGAATGTGGGAGGAAAACGGAGTACCCAGAGGAAATTCCCATGAATGAGGGCAGGACATACAGACTCCACACAGAAGGCAACCCTGTTGAGACTCAAACAGGGAAACCTCTTGCTGTGAGGTGACAACAATGACCTCTGCGCCACTGTGCCACCCAAATAAAATAGTGTTATGTTTCTTTCCTTTCATTCAAATTTAGTGATATGTATAGGACACTTATTTTAATATGCTTCTTTTGATATGTAATATCTACAACTTAAGCCTTTCATAATTTTACTATTGTATAACTTTCGTTCATATATGCAATAACACTGTCCAAACATTCTTCCAATTCAAAACTCCAAACCCCTGTACCCCCATCTAATTTCAAACATAACTTCTTCTTTTGCAAATCATAAATCCTGTAGGCATTTTATGTGCTAATATGATGTCAATAACTATTATAAAACTGACAATATGAATAGTAGAAAGAAATGATATGGAGTGACATTTTAATGTCATGTAGTAAAAAAGATCACTTTCCTTCATTGCTGTCTTTTTCTTTTCAGTTCTTCTATTTTCTGTAGCTTCTTCTGTTTGTAAAACCTCAACTGTATTAAGTACTTCTTCTGCTTTATCCTTTGCATTATAATTATAATTTTAGTTTTATAAAATTATAAAATCTGTTTCTTTTGCTCCATGTCTTTCTCTAAGTTATTTATTAATTGATATTTGTTTATTGTGAAAGTTTGATTAGGTAAAAGCCTTTTTCAGCAGAGGCCTGGGGAGAAAAGCTTGATTACAATAATATTAAAACATTTTCATAAGTACAGATTTTTTACATTACAGTTGTTCACTATATAGTTAACAGAAAAGCATGTATACAGGAATAAGGCTTATTCATGGGTGAAAAATTAAAACAAAGGAAAAAAATAAGGTTAAGTAACTGTAAAAGTTGTGTTGGTTAAGATTTTTATAAATAATTGCTCATAGGTTCATAGGAGGTTACTAGGCTATTGGCCCTAAGGCCTTTATAAGCCTAGCCATGTTAAACCCTTGTTTCCTTATTGACCAAGCTGTATGGTCTATATTTGCAGCATAAGTCTATGATCAGCACCGACCTCCCTTATCCAAGAGGGACATACATGACACACCCAGGGTAAATTTATGGTCTCCCATCCAGTTGTCTAATTTATACTTAAATAGGGTCATTGAGGAGCTCTGTTTTACATGCGTTGGGAGTTTGCTCCAGAGGAATGGTAATCTCTGGGAGACATATCTGTCACTCAGGCATGTTCTTTTAATGTTGCAGGCTAGGTTAAGATCCCTAGAGCAAGTGAATATTGTTCCACTTGACTTTCAGATGTGCATTTGCATTAAGGCAGGGTCTGAGACTGCTCTGTAGGGCAGGCACAAGCCACCACTCAGCAACCTATAAGATACAGAGTACAGTGACAGATCCTTCAGTCTGTCCATATAGATCATGTGTTGAAGTCCCTGAATTTTCTTGGTGAGAAAGCTCTGAGGTCTTTCCAGCTGCTGCAAGTGTCTGGTGAGATACATGCAGAAGGGAACGCTGTACTCTAGTAATGGTCTAATGAGGGATGAGTACAAGGGAGTTATAATATCCTTAGCTCTGGATGAGATGCCCTTACTTATGAGATGTGCAACTTAGAAGGCCTTCCTTACCACTGTAGACACATGATGATCGAAGTTAAGGTTGTTATCAACATTTGTTCCCAAATGTCTCACCACAGGGTTTGAACTCAGATGGGTACTGTTAATATTGTAATTTGCAGGGACTTCCCCTTTGTGGAATTGGATGATAATGCACTTTTTGAGTTTAGTTTAAGTCTGTGGATTTGGCACCAATCATTTGTCTGTGTAAGCCCTTTTTTGTAGTATGTCAACGTCATTGGGGGACTCAGTGATTGCACTCAGTTTGCAGTCATTGGCGAGCTTGGTAAGCAATGGACCATCTATTTCCACATGAACTTCTGAGAAATAAATTCCAAACAGTAGGGGACCCAGCACAGATCCTTGTGGTGCACCACTGGTAATTGGTCTGCTGGTAGAGGTGGAATCCCCAACTTTGACTGTATGCATTCTGTCAGAAAGCCAGTCAGCTACCTATCTAGTGATGTATGGGTTAATTCCCAGAGGTGTTAGTTTCTCAATGATGCCTGAGTGGGAGATTATGTCAAAAGCCTTGGCTAAGTCAAGATAGGCTGTATGTATTGTTTTGCCTTTATCCAGGGCTTTGCTGACATTCTCAAAGAAGCCCACCAGATTTAATAAGCATGATCTACCCTTAACAAAACAAATTGGGTCGAGTCAAGAGTTTGAAGGTAACCTATGTCTTTATTGATAAGGTCCATGATGATTCTCTCCATGGCCTTGCAGATAAGTCTGGTTAGGCTTATGGGTCTATAGTTTCCAGGGTTGGTTGATGGACCCCCCTTTGCGCAATTACTGTTGCTGTTTTTTTAGTCTGCTGGGACAAAGCCAGTACTTAGACTGTGGCTGAAGAGAGTGCCAAGTGGTTCCTCTAAGTCTAGTTTTAGACCATTTAGTAGGCAGCCTGGGATGCTATCTGGTCCCCTAGAGGCTGTGTTTTTGGCCATAGAGAGTGCAGTTATGGCCTGCATTTTGGAGATTGTAGGTAAAAGACTGGTGACAGGTATGCTTTGGGGTATGTCTGATGGGGACAGGAGGGTGAATTTTGCAACAAATCTGTCTGCTAGCAGGTTGGTGATGTCCTCAAGTTCATTCATTATAAGTGGTACCATTCACTACAAGTTTGGCACAAAGCTGGGCCTTCCCTGTTAGATTTCTGACATAACAAAAGAATGCCTTGTGATTATCCTTAGCTATGGATCCTAGTTTATCTTCGTAATTGGCTTTAGAGGACTTTACAAGATATCTAATTTGCTTGTTCAAGCTGTGGAAGGTGTCCTTCCTCTGCTGAGTCAATTCCCTCTTGTTCTTCCACCTTAGTTTTTTTCTCTTGTTGTATAACCTATTTATCCTTGATGTCTACTAGGATGGCTGTTTTTTTTTTTTTTGGTGAGGATCTTGTTTTTATCTGTTCAGGTACAGTCAAGTCTATACATTTGTATATATAGAACAAGACAACTAAGGATGCTTTACAATATTAAGTTACAGAGACAAGATGCAGTAAAGGGAAGAAGAGAGAATAGAAATGAAAAGGAATGGATATAAAGATACATGAGGGAATCTTAGAGTAAGAGAGGTAATAGTAAGGGTTACGAATTAGGTACTAGCCAGGTGAGGAGCATGAGCAAAGCCAAGTATTAGTTTGTATTACTTTGTACTCTGATTGTACTGTCTCATTTGTATTACTTTGTACTCTGATTGTACTGTCTCATTTGTATTACTTTGCCCTTCCTCCACCTGTGGCTCATTTTGTCATTCTTGCTCCTGCTTTCTCAGTCCATGCAAAACTATTCATCCTTAACCAATTTGATATACATAGGTTTAGAATATTTTTCCCATGACCTCTCTTTCTAGTGTTCATACATGTTCCAATTCCCCACAGATGTAACTGCTCTTAGGATGTCCAAAAAATATAGTGACTCTATTTTGTTTAACCTGCACAATGTTTGAAATGTCTGTCTTAGCTTTATGTACAGTATTTGGATTGAGTCAAAGCTGTCTCCTCAGATCTTAAATGCATATAACATTTCTCCCTTGAGTCTTAAATCACAATGGCATCCATAGTATTTCAATATCCCACACTGCTTCATAATAATTCAGACTTAATTTTATCTTTACTTGCATATCCCCAAAACAGGAAATAAATCATCCCCATGATTCAATAAAATCTATGTAGGCTCTATGTAGAGCCTTCATGAAATGTACCCATGTACAAGGCCAAAGTTCCCCCCTTAGCAGCATGCCATGCATATTAATCATGGTGTGCTGCCGAGGGAGATCGCAACAACATGGATATTGAATCCATGCAAGTAATAGTGTAGAGGCTGTGCCATACTTGTGGTCTGTCCAGAAAAATCATGAACAGATAATAAACACAGGACAATAACTTTTTTATTTAATCTGTTATATATCTAAAATAGAAACTGCATGTAATCAATTGTATAAATGTTTTTTTTTTTCTGCTTGTTTGCACAGCTCAGAGCTTAGCAATACCAAGCTGCACTTATACATACACAGCAGACATCTGCCATGTATCTAAGAATAGAAACTTCATGTAATCAGTTGTATAAACAGTTTTTTTTTCTGCTTGTTTGCGTGGCACGGCACTGTGATTAGCGATGTCAAGCTGCACTTATACACATACAGCAGACATCTGCCATATATTTGAAAATAGAAACTGGATGTAATCAATTGTACAAATAGTTTATTTATTTATTTATTTCTGCTTGTTTGCCCACCATGATGCGGTACTTAGTAATGCTAACAGACACTTTAGTATTACAGGTGAAGATATACTGGTCCATCTGCTATCTGAGCAGCTAGACAGGTTGAGTCACGACCTACAGTGTAGTAGGTCCTGGGTTCAAGTGCTGAGCAGTCATACCTTTTACATTTATTACTGCGAAAATGTGTCAGGTGACTGAAACGTCAGTTTAATTTAAAATAGAAAATTGTTACATGTAGAAAAGCTACGCGATGTTAAGCACCACTTAAACATGGTCAACGGTCTATTCCTGTTTGCGTGCTGTTAAGTTCCACTTAAACATTTTTGTATGAGATTGTGCAATGCTAAGCAACATGGCGCTTGTTTGAAAGTTACAGTATGATGTGTAAGGGCAGGAATGCAGCCTATATAAGAGCCAATAGGCCAGAATTTCACACCATTCATTGGAGTCTTCACTTAGCTGCCAATCTGCCTGGTGGTGTTGGTGAGGGAGCATGCTTTCCGGCACCGATGTGGTATGTGCAGGAGTCCAAAGTGTTTGTTAGACTCCTGGTTAAGAACTATGAACCCCAGTTGCTGCAGGGCAATTACCAGGGTTCAGAATATAAGTCTGAGGCCTGGGATCAGTTATCTCAGGAACTTAACAGTGCTACTGGTATCCCCTGCACTGGTGAGCAGTGTCATCACCACTGTGATGATCTGAAGCATAGAAAGTGGGGAACGTTGAACACCTGGATCCAAGAAGCTCAGGATGGGCAGACGCCATAGATATGTAAGTATCTTTGGCATTACTTTAGAAATGTTCAAGTCAAATCTGTGCAAAACTGGTATGCATAATGATTTGCTTCCCTTACAACAGCTGCAGAAGAGAGAGCCCACAATGTCCAGTCCCATACAGGGCGCCTAGCCAGGATGAGGCATGAGTGTGGTAAATTGGGAAACATCAAAGTAATAACCTAACGCATGACATACTTCTATAATAAATGATTTACAGATTTTGCAGCCTTAACAGTCAGGTATGACATACCTGGGAAATGTAATATGTTTAGAATTGTGTCACTGCCTACCTGAAAAGGTAAAGCAAGTAAAATCAAGTAAACAAGCATTACTGTGTAGTATAGCTTCCAAACATCAGTTGATGATGGGGTCTACCCAGATTAACAGTCACTGCTCTGCTCTGCTCATTGTGTGAAATATGCTGTAGGTTGCAGTCAGGTAATGGTGAGGTAATAGGGGTTATTTCTTAAATGTCTGACACAGCTAACCATGCTGTACAGGCCAGACTTGAAGCAACAGTAATAATTAGATTTTAAATGGTAATAGTGCTCTGATATGTACTGTTTTCAAATAAGTGTTCACTATTCCTGTTTTCACTGCATGTGTGTTCTAATGTGAGTCCAGTCATCTTTAAAAGGTAAATGAATAAAGACTGAAGAAAAAGCTGTCTGAAATAAATGTAGTGCAATACCCACATTAAGGTTCAAGCTTCTGTTCTGGCCATTTTGTCTGAAATGATGCTGTATATTCTACCCACTCAAGGAAAAAGGTATATGGGTAAGGCAACTGAAGTACTGGGCAGATATCCATGTGTATAAATGCCAAATTTAAGGTACATTATCAATAAAGTTTAAAGCAGGATTGTGTTTTGATAAGTAATCTTTTCAAATATGTGTGCGTTATTCCTGCATGCACTGTAAGTGTGTTCTAATCTTACAGCAGTCAACTGTTAAATTAAGTGCACATTTTCTCTGTAGTCACAGCTTGTGGGTTCTAATCCTACAGCAGACAACTAAGAAATCACTAGCTGTCTAGTCTACTTAGGTTCATAGGTTCATAGGTTCATAGGTTCATACTAGGCTATCTGCCCGAGGGCATTTATAAGCCTAGCCTATAGTTTTGTGGCTTACGCCACCCCTTTTGTATGGGGAACTATACCCATTATTTTGCTGTGCCTCTGTCTAGCAGTGACACTGAGGTAATCCCTGGAGTATATCTGCGATCTTCCATCCATTGGTCAAGATTTCTCTTGAACAAGGCCAGCGAGGTGCTCTGCCTCACATATACCGGGATTTTGTTCCACAGCATAGGGAGTCTTTGGGTGATGAATCTATCCCTCCAGCACGTCCTATTAATAGCCGTGTCGAGGTTTAAGTCTCCGCCTTGTGGCTCTGATGGATCGAGATTTTTGAGGTGAAGCATATTCATCAAATCTGGGTTAGACATGGCCTTGTATGTCAGGCAAAGGTCACCTCTGAGCAAGTGTATTTTACTGAATAGAGCTGGAGTTCTTTCAGTCGGGCAGCATAGGACAGATTTTTGAGACCCTTTATCCTTTTGGTGAGGAACTTTGTGGCCTCTCCAGCTGCTGCAAGTGTCGGGTCAGATACATTCCAAATGGGGCATTGTACTCAATCATTGGTCTGATGAGTGATGAGTATTGGGAGACTATGACCTCCCTTGATCTAGATGTGAATCCCTTCATGATAAGGTGGGCAATGTAGAAGGTCTTCCTAACTACTTTAGCTACATGGGTGTCGAATGACAGGCTACTGTCAACCTGGGTCCCCAGGTCCCTGATAACTTCTTCTGTGCTCAGAGGATTACCACCTATATGGTAGCTAGGGGTAACCTTGTTTTTCCTGAAGGATATGACTATGCATTTTTTGGCATTTAACTTTAGGCCATGGCTCTGGCACCAATCATCCGTTTCTGTGAGACCGTTCTGAAGGATATCTGTGTCAGATGTGTTTTCGACTACGGCGCCCAGTTTGCAGTCATCTGCAAACTTTGTCAGCCATAACCCTCCTGTGTTTGCTTGTACTTCAGAAAAGTAGATGCCAAACAAGAGTGGGCCCAGGACTGAGCCCTGTGGGACACCACTTGTGACAGGCTTTGAGTCTGACATGGCGCCAGCAACTCTGACCCTGTGGGTTCTGTCGCTCAGCCAGTTTGCAACCCATCTTGTGATATATGGGTTAACATTTAAGCTGATGTGTTTTTCAATGATACCCGAGTGGGGTATTGTGTCGAAGGCCTTCACCAGATCGAGGTAGGCTGTATGGACTGTCTTTCCCTCATCAATGGCTTTGGTGACTGTTTCGAAGAAGTCAACCAAGTTTAAAAGGCATGATCTGCCTTTGACAAAGCCAAACTGGGTTGGATCCAAAGTCTGCAAATTCCCTATGTCTTTATTTATGAGGTCCATTATGATCCTCTCCATAGCTTTGCAGATAAGGCTTGTCAAGCTAATGGGCCGGTAATTTCCATGGTCTGTGGAGGCACCGCCTTTGTGAAGTGGGACAACAGTCGTGCCACCCCTGGCATGTATCCAGAGGTGAGACTATGATTAAACAGCTGTCCTAGCTGTGGGTTTAATTCTCATTGAGTTCGTGGAGCACACAGCCTGGGACACCATCAGGTCCCATGGATGCTGTGTTTTTGCTTTGGAGAGTGCAGTTCTCACTTGGGCTTGAGATGTTTGGAGGGCTGCAACCATTTGGTATAGATATCTCTCCTTTTGGGGAGGGGAGAAGTTTGCACTGAACCTGTCAGCCAGTATGTTGGCAATGTCTGTAGGATCAGTAATCTTCACATCATTTTGAACTAGTTCTGAGCATATCTGGAAGTTTCCTCCCAGGTTTCTAACATAGCTAAAGAAGGCCTTATGATTGTCTTTTGAGTCTTTAGCTATTTTTCTCTCAAAATTTGCTTTGGATGATTTTATGAGAGCTCTTAGCTTTTACTTATAGTGATCAAAGGTGTCTTACCTTTTAAGGATTTTGCTCTATCTTGTAGTAGCTTCCTCCTTTGTTGCAGAGTTTGTTTATGGCTGGGGTCCACCAGACTGGACGCTTGCCTTGGTACAAAGAGTCTTTCTTTTGCTTGGGATTGCCTTATCCATGCAGTCCTGCAGGTGCTGGTAGAAGGCATTTGTAAGTGATTCAGTGGCTTGAGTACTGTTTTCCGCTGGCTCGGGCCTTAAAGGAGACCACACTAGTCTTTAGAAGTGTGAAGTCGGCTTTAGAAGTTTTTACTGTGGTCTTTTATTTCAGGTGGGGTGGGATGAGGACCTCCAGCAAGATTAGTTTGTGATCTGATCTCACCAGTGAGGGGTATACTCGTGTTGAACATTGTGCTCCCATGTTCGTGATGATGAGATCAAGTATGTTTTCTCCTCTTGTGGGATGGTGACTAGTTGTTCCATGGCATTTGAGTTTATGAATTCCAGGAACTTTTGGGCTAGGGTGTTTGGGCTTGAGTAGTGTTCCCAGTCTATATTAGGGTAATTGAAATCACCTAGTATGATGGTGTTTGGAGATACATTTATCCCCTCCATTGTTTTCAGGAAAGCCATGTGAGGTTCCTGAGTTTGTGAGGGTGGCCTGTAACATGCTACAATTTGCAGAGCAGTCTTGCCTATGGTTAATTGCACCTGGATGGTCTCCAATGCATCGTGCGTTGCCACCAGTCTTGAGGTGTGGGTGTCCTTGATGAATATGGATACCCCCCCTCCTTTTTTTTTGGTATTGTCCGGATTTTGGGGCCGAAACGCATGGTATGAGGTAAAACCTGTTAGTGCTGGGGTGCTCTCAGGAGCCTTGAACCAGGTTTCTGTCACAGCACAGACATCAATGTTCTCCATACTGAGAAGGGCCTCGAGTGCGTGCATTTTGAGATTTAGACTTCTGGCATTGAGCAGCATTACCCTTAGTTTTTTTTCTTTTTTGTGTTCTAGGGTGGTAGGTTTAGAATTTGAGCCTTGCCTAAAAAGGCACTATGGGGGTGGCAAGAGCCTTTGCCAATATCCAGAATCCCAGGGTGACAGGTGCAAGCCGCCCCTTGGCCAGCGTGGCTTGTCCAGCATGTCATCCCAGGCAGACAGACATTGATCCCCTTTGAATGACACCAGAGTTTAAGCCAATTGTTAAAGCTGATCATCTTATCTCTGTATTGTGGCATCATTCTTGGTGAAGGTAGGATACTGCTCAAGGTCAGGGTCATACCTGCCTGGGCTACATAATCAGAGAGCTCCTCAATGTCTCTTTTCATGTAGTCCAAGGAGGTACGCCTCAGGTCGCTACACCAGCGTGGACAATGACTGAGTCGTATTTGTACCTGCTGTTGAGAGACCTGAGTGCTTGCTATGTGGCGGATTCTAGCCCGACAGGCAGCTTACTGTAACTCTCCTTACTCAGTCTGGTGAGCGGACGTCAGTGTGTCTGACTATGGAGTCACCAATGACTAGTGTGTCTGGCATTGTGTTTGGCCTTAAGGGCTGTGACTGTTTGACACCCTGACTGTGAGGTCTATGTGTTGCAGGTGTTGTGTTCTGAGGTGGTGGTTGTTTGGGTGTCTGCTTTGGTGGCCTCTGCTGTTTTGGTAGATTTCTGATCAGAGCCTCCGAGTATGTCTTTGTGTGTTTATGTGTATGATTTGAGGTTGTGATGGTACTATGTGAGACTGGATCTATAGTGTGTGTGGTAACCTTCTCCTCCTGTCTGGTCTTGCCAGTCCTAAGTTGAGAGAGCTCAGCCTCCAGTTTGGCCATATAGTTGCATCTCTCGCATGTATTTGTGTTTTGTGGGAGGAGGAGAGGGTTGTTCAGGTACATGAGGCAATTGTAACATTGCCTCAATATTCCCAGGTTCACCAGCTGAGCAGGAGGGGATACTAGCAACTGATCCCTCGACATGCTAGACGGAATAGACAAAAAAACTTTAAAAAGAGATTCCGGGGATGTGGGTGTCCGAGAAATGGGGTTTGCCTTTTTGGGGTACTATCTATAACAAGAGTGCTGTATCTCAGTGATAAGTACTGTAGGAGCAAGTGCTAGGTTTGACAGATACAGAATAGGCTACTCGGAGTCAGATAGAGATGATCTTTTTAGTTATAGGATATGCTGATTAGATCAGTAGTATAGTTCGAGGAAGGTAGTTTTAAGGGAAAATTTGAAGAGTGGACTTTAGGTAGCCCTAATAGTTTAAATCTGCTTAACCGGCGCTGCCCTAGTGTGCAACTAAATCGCTAAACTGGCAAAGCGCTTAGCTGCTTTTATATCAGGGGCTGAAAGAAGCTAGAACTGGCCCAAACGACCAATAAACTACAAGTTGCTGGCTGAAACCTCACAAAACTGGACCAACAGGCAGCTCAATGCTTCCCACTCCCACTGGTAAGCAAGGGAACTTCCTCTTTCCAAATTAGGTAAAGAATCAGTAACAGGAACTGCAAACTAAGTCCAGGGATCAGCAAGCTCTGAAACTGGACTATTCTAGCTCAGTAAGGCGGAAAACAAGAGATATATATATTTTTTTTTCAGAAAACAAGCAGAAACAGATACAGTAAACACTTATAAATGCTATAAATCAGCTATCACAGCCTACACAAACAATTTGCAACAGTTACAGATTTTAAAAGTAACAAACTGAGAAACAAGTGCAATAACAGAATAAATGCAGAATAAACAATAACAATGTATCAGCAAGCAGGCGAAATACAGTTGCTAGATAAATAGAAGTGGAAAGCCACAAAAAATATACTTAAATCAGGTAAAGTCGCTTTTTTAGCTCTCTGAAGCTTGGATTACTCTGCTGGCCACCACGAGGATCTGTGCTGAGTAGGTACAAGCCAAAACGCTGCAGCTTTTTATATCAGGGGCTGAAAGAAGCTAGAACTGGCCCAAAACGACCAATAAACTACAAGTTGCTGGCTGAAACCTCACAAAACTGGACCAACAGGCAGCTCAATGCTTCCCACTCCCAATGGTAAGCAAGGGAACTTCCTCTTCCAAATTAGGTAAAGAATCAGTAACAGGAACTGCAAACAAAGTCCAGGGATCAGCAAGCTCTGAAACTGGACTATTCTAGCTCAGTAAGGCGGGAAAACAAGAGAGATTTTTTTCTTTTTTTTTTTCTTCAGAAAACAAGCAGAAGCAGATACAGTAAACACTTATAAATGCTATAAATCGGCTATCACAGCCTACACAAACAATTTGCAACAGTTACAGATTTTAAAAGTAACAAACTGAGAAACAAGTGCAATAACAGAATAAATGCAGAATAAACAATAACAATGTATCAGCAAGCAGGCAAAATACAGTTGCTAGATAAATAGAAGTGGAAAGCCACAAAAAATATACTTAAATCAGGTAAAGTCGCTTGTTTAGCTCTCTGAAGCTTGGATTACTCTGCTGGCCACCACGAGGATCTGTGCTGAGTAGGTACAAGCCAAAAAATGCGCGTTTTTTATATCAGGGGGCTGAAAGAAGCTAGGAACTGGCCCAAAATGACCAATAAACTACAAGTTGCTGGCTGAAACCTCACAAAACTGGACCACCAGTTAGTGTACATGAACATACCTCTCAACTGTCATGATTTTTTGGAATGTAATGACTAATGCCCCATATGTCTGGTCCTTGATTAGCAGATAAATGACATTACTTGGAATGTAATTTATTGGCAAATCCATTGTCAGAACACCTTGCTACTAATGTATAACCACACTGTGCACAACTGTTCCCTGTAATTGTGCCTCTGAACCACCATGTGCTAGAGCTTGGGCCATACTGTCCCATGCTAACAGGTTGAGAGCTATGTACGTGCAGCATCATCTATACATTAGTTGCTTTCACTATACTCACAACTGAAATTGTACATATGCAGATGTATGTAGTAGTAGTCTGTCTAGTAATATTACCTGCCGAGTTACTAATGGTATTTTCTCTCTCTATCACCCCAACTCTTCTCTACTTTAATTTATTAATGTTATTTATTATTATGATTTCATATTAATACATATTTTTGTAACAATCTCTTATGTTGGCCTTACGTATAATTTCATATTGGTTTGCTGTTAAAATAATAGTACTAATGTTACTTATTGTTGTTTTCCTTAGTATAATCATTCATATTTCATTTGATTAATCATTACTAAGTTCTATAATGTTAATACTAACATCTGTTTGCTTATGTTTATTCTCACCTTATGTTTTGATTTATTTTATGCAGTGCAACAAGGTAGGCCAATTCCTGGTGATCCACCTACCCTGGCAACCCTCGTCTGTGGCATCACATCCCAGCACTCCTGGGCTACAGCCTGGTGGAGCCTCTTCTGCTGCCCCTGCACTACCTGTGGCATCAGGTAGTTTTGACCCAGAGGCTGGGGTTGGTCCTCCCTCTGTGAGTGAAAGTGGAGGGGTGATTATGTGACCCATGAGGAACTGCTAGGCACCGTGCATGGGCTACTGTGCCAAACTCTTGGTGCACGCCAACGCCAGATGTTGGACATGCTGTCCATCCTGGTGAGGCAGCCTCACCCTGTATGCCAGCATCAACCACTGTTTCCACAGGAGCAATGAAGAAGCAGTGCTGACAGTCCCATGGGTGAAGACTTGAGTCAAACTGCTACTGTGTCCGACATCCATGGGATTGGAATTCCACAACACCTTCCCCAACCAAGGTGTTTATCCCCTCTTGTGTCACACATCAACTCTGTCTGCTGATTTGCTGTCTGCAAAAGCTTCCTCACCTTCCCAACTTACTTCCCCTATATGTAGCTATGTCACTTCCCCAACATTCTATTCTCTTAAAAAAAAAATGGGAACCTGTCCCAAAAAATATAAAAATATCAACCCATACATAGTTCTTCATTTTGCACGTGTCCACTGGACACACTTAATTTGGTCTAATTGGCATGACAATGCACTGCTGTTGTCCTCACCCCTCTCTCTGGGGGTGACAGTCCAAATTCAGCTAAATAAATCTGTTAAAATGCACAGTTTTTGCTGTACAATAAATGGATAGCTATGGTTCTGTCCTACACCCTTCCTGTACATACCTACCTGCCTTTCACTATATTTCCCCCCTGCTTGCACCCCATTTCACAATTGTCCTATCTCCCCATTCTTCTTTTCTTTAAAGATTTTTTAAGTGACATGGCATGGCACACCACATTGCTTAGCTATGCTAAATACCACAAAATTGATATAGAGTGGACATAAAAAGTTTACACACCCCTGTTAAAATGCCAGGTTTTTGTGATATAAAAAATGAGACCACAATAAATCATTTCAAAACTTTTCCCACCTTTAATTAGACCAATAACCTGTACAATTCAATTGAAAAAAAAAACAAATCTGTTCGGGGAAAATAATATAAAAAATAAAAAATGTACAATACTCTGGCTGCATAAGCATGCACACCCATAAACTAATACTTTGATGAAGCACCTTTTGATTTAACTACAGCATTCAGTCTTCTTGAGTACTCACCTGCCATCAATTAAAGAGACTCTGATTAACCCCAAATAAAGTTCATCTGATCTATTAGGATTTTCCTGACATTTACTCAGTTGCCTGCTACAGCAAAAGCCATGGTTCACAGAGAGCTTACAAAGCATCAAAGGGATCTCATTGTCGAAAGGTATCAGTCAGGAGAAGGGTACAAAAAATTAACACAGCATTAGATATACCATGGAACACAGTGAAGACAGTCATCAAAAATTGGAGAAAATATGGGATAACAGTGGAATTGCAAAGAACTGGCTGTCCCTTCAAAACTGATGAAGGACAAGACAAAAGATAGTCAGGGAGGCTGCCAAGAGACCTACAGCAACACTGAAAGAGCTGCAAGAATTTCTGGCAAGTACTGGTTGTGTACTACATGTGACAACAATCTCCCATATTCTCCATATGTCTGGACTATGGGGTAGGGTTGCAAGACAGAAGCCTTTTCTTAAACAGAAAAACATCCAGGCCTGGCTACAATTTGCAAAACAATACATGAAGTCTACCAAAAGCATGTGGAAAAATGTGTTATGGTCTGATGAGATCAAGGTTGAACTTTTTGGCCACAATTCCAAAAGGTATGTTTGGCACAAAGACAACACTTTGCATCACCAAAAGAACACCATCCCCACGGTATGGTGGTGGCAGTATCATGCTTTGAGGTTGCTTTTCTCCACCTGGAACTGGGGTGTTAGTCAAGTTGAAGGGAATTATGAACAGTTCCAAATACTAGTCACTTTTGGCCCAAAACCTTCAGGCGTCTGCTAGAAAGATGAAGATGAAGAGGAATTTCACCTTTCAACATGACAATGACCGCATACATCCTAATCAACAAAAGAATGGCTTTGCAAGAAGAAAATTAAAGTTTTGGAATTGCCCAGTCAGAGCCCAGACCTAAATCCAATAGAAAATCTGTGGGGCGACCTGAAGAGGGCTGTGCACAAGAGATGCCCTTGCAATCTAATAGATCCGGAGCGCTTTTGCAAGGAAGAGTGGAAAAATATTGTCAAATCAAGATGTGCCATTCTGATAAACTCCTACCCAAGAAGACTGAATGCTGTAATTAAATCAAAAGGTGCTTCAACAAAATATTAGTTTAAGGGTGTGCACACACAACAAAGTATTAGTTTTAGGGTGTGCACACTTAGGCAACCAGCATATTATATGTTTTTTATTTTTTATATTTTCTCCCCTAACAGATTTGTTTGTTTTTCAATTGAATTCTACAGATTATAGTTCACATTAATAGTGGGAAAAGTTTTGAAATGATTTATCGTTGTCTCACTTTTTTATATCACAAAAACCTGGCATTTTAACAGAGGTGTGCAAACTTTTTATATACATTGTATGTGTTGGAAAAGACATTAATCATTTTCAAAAAAGTGCACCTATTTTGAACCCAGGACCATCGCATCTCGGCAACCCGCCACACCATACAGCTGTTAATTAACACAGATGTTTTAATCAAAATATAGTAATTCTCAAGTTCCTTTCATTAAGCATATTAAGTGATGCTGTCCATCACGCCACACCACGCAAATCAGCTAACACAGTAAGATAAAAATAGTACTCTAATTGGGACTCTTTTACAGAAATAGATCAGTATAAAGCCATGCACATAAAAAATAGATGTAAGTGAGGTATCTATTAGCAGGTAACCCTACAATTCTATGTACAAAATATAAAAATGCACTTGCTAAAACATTAATGGAAAAATAGAATTTTAACTGGGACCCTGGTAGAAAAATACAGCACTCTAAACCCATACACATAATAATACATATATGGGAGGTGTAACAGCAGAAAACTGAGGAATGATATCTACAATATGTAAAAATATACTTGCTCTAGCAGTGACTTAGTAGCTCAGTATGTAAAATGCAGTGAGAACATTGGTTCTTGGTACACAAGATCATGGGTTCAGCTGCATCTAGTACTGAAAATACATGTATGTGGACATCAGTGTTATAAATTGTGATATGTATATCTGTCTCATCACCTCTTTATCCACCCACAGCACTACAGGTGGAATGTCTGCTTCTAAATAATATGAGTCAAAGGCTCACAGGTAGGACCACTCTTACCTACTTCTGTTACAACATTAGTAAGTGCAGAGAATGTTAGGTCATGCATTAGTAGGAATTCCCAGAGGAATTTGCAGTGTATACTGAAATTGTGGTCCAGTAATATCAGACTGCAGCCCACAATGATTTGTTAGTGATATTATAGACAACCACAGCTGCACAAGTAATATACATATATGGAGGTTGTACTCGATGCAAGGGTTGCCAGTACACACGTAACAGGGGACTACCATGACATAACACGTGAATTGGCAGTTGCCCGACTGTGTGACGTAATTGTTAATAGACCCTCTACTTTTTTTCTAGGACACACAAAACATGTTGTCTGCTATTCTTTTATTGATACCTTTGGCTAACATACGTACCTGAGATACATGACTTAATTTCCAGTGGGATGGGTTCCCTCCAATTGGCCCTGCATGTACAATAAGGCTGCCATAGGCCCCACACTTACTCTAAAAGGTTGTTTACCTGCAAAGTGTTCACCCTCTCTGTCTATGCCTAGTACCTGCAGCATCAGCTTCAGCCTGTATTACACATCTGCATATAAAAAGTAACTGTTACAGGCATTCTCTTTGCAATAATGCAGTATCTTTACACCGATAATTTTCACCCCAACATATGAGAAAGGGGTTTAAATCTACATTGAGCCCTTCTATCTTGTTCAGTGGTTGCATGGGATTGATTATAATGCAAATGAGCTTTGTAGGCTTTAATTAGCATTTCTGCAGCACAGATTGGTTCATAGGCAATCACTTGCTAATTAGAACCATGTTAAAAAGACAAACATCAAGCTAGGGAACCATTGTGTATGAGAGTTGCCTTGTAGGGTGAACTCGTTGGCACAACATTTATATATTTGTACCTTTCAACAGAGGATATTGTACTCCATCAGGTACGTAACCATTTTCTCCAACATAATGCATATGTTTTTATATACTTAGGGGGAATGGGGATTACATCATTAGGCCTTTCATAGAACTGTACTGATGACATGTCATTGATCTCCAAATGTGCTACACCTACAGAGGAACTATAGTACAGTAAGGATAGAATGCTTTGTGGTAATTAGGAACACTGTCTCCTGGTGATTTCCCTTGATAGCAGTTGTAATAGTACACTGCTATTTGTTTTAACATGGATATTGACATATATTATAAGGGGGTGCTTTCCCTAGGAGCCAAATTACAATGGACTCCTATGTTGGGTGTGTGATCATACATTAGTATCCATCATGGAACAAACAGGAATAGCTTACTATTGCTACTATCCTACTTGCATCCACACCATTTGTATGTTTGCACACTGTTGAATATGACAGGTGTCATCAAGCAGTGAATACTGCTAACAATCCTTTATTGATGTATCTCTACATACTGTACTCCCACATATGTGATCCTGACATGTGTCCCCATTTGCTTGTCTTTCAGGAAATATGCATCCCTGTCAACAGGGCCCTTTTACAGATGCTGAAAATGACATAATCCTGCAGGCATTGTGGAACTACCATCAACTCCTGTCCAGGGGGAGGGCAAACAGGGAAGAGAAGGCTGCAATGTGGGTTGACCTGGTCCGTGATGTCAATGCTATCAGTCACCAGAGCAGAATATGAGGAGGTGCGACACTGTGCCACTGATATGATCACTGCCACATGCAGAAGAGCAGTGGATGTGGACAGGGATCATGCTGTGCCTGGTGGGGGGCCTACAGCAGAATAACCACTTTCAGCCACTGAGGAATTCCTGGTCAACCTAGGAACACAGTACAGCTGCCAGGCATCCATTACACACTATGCCATGGATGTGGATGCCACCATTTCCATGCAAGAGGAGTATCCAGGTATTCTTAGTTGTATCAGCATTGGAATACTGTGGCATTCAGTGTGTCAGAGTGCACATAAGTTTACATCAGTGTCAAGTATTTTTTGGGTTCCATTCACGTAGTCGAACATTTACAAGTTTGAACCACATAAGGTTGAGAACATACGTTCGAATTTGTAAAAGTTTGAGCGTTTGAATGGAAATTTCCATAAGCAGAGGTTTCTATTCACTTCAATCTGGTGCAATTTCAGAGTTAATATGTTTAAGTTGTGGGGGGTGTGGGGGGTGCAGGGGGGCTTGCCCCCTGCTTACAACAAGTTATTGGTTTGTACATTTTTTTTTTTTTTTTTTGCATGGTCAAAGTTCTGTAACTTTGAACTTAATGGTTCGATGATTAGGTGTTTGGAGTTAAGGAACTTCGACTATCTAATATAGACCCTTTTTTATGGGGTGACAAGGCTAGCGGCACTTTGAATGTCATGCTCAGATTGTGACCAACATAGCAATTAACATAGTAGCTACTTTAAATGTGTGATCTTTGGACATGTTACCCTGTTATAGTGCAAAATGTGGTACTGTTTACATTACCTGTCCCTCAAATTTTCACAGGGCCATCAGGAAGTAGACAAGGCTATGCTCCTGCTCCTGGTAAGCACAAAACTGTTTTGTTAGAGATGTAGATTTAGTGCAATGTATTTACTAAATTGTCATCCCAGGCCTGCTGGTTGGATTGATGTACTATATGCATGGATGTCAACTGCACATATATTTTCTGACTGTACACAATGCATACTCATACCTGTGCCTTGTAGGCATGAGCATACTGATAGATGTCACAATATTGTCAGGACATTACAGACTACCATATGTGTCAACATTGCAGAGTTTTGCCAAATGTCAACAATGTACATCATTGGTGGTCATAAGATTCCTGTGTAAAGAGCTTTTATTTGCATTAAATGCAGATATTTGTTAGAAAAGAATGACTTCATGTCCCACTATATAAGATTGGGGGAGTTAAACAAGTCTGTAATAGGGACAGCAGTGTATACTGTTTAACAAATATTGCAATGTAGTACTGCAGAGCATAGTAGTGCAGGTATTAATTTGATGCTTTCCCTTTATATCACAGGTGACCTGGGAGGTTGATCTTTGTACCCTTCACAACGTGATGTCAGTGTCTTTTCAGACATTGAGGATAATAATGGCCAAAGTGAGGCACAGTTTGAGGTTGCAGGGGGTGAATCTATCACAGAGGCTGACATCCTTGTTATGCCTAAGTATACCCAGTCCCCTGAGGCCACAGATATTGGACAGTCAAAGGGTGGGAACATTGAAAAGGAAAGTGTAGCTACTGTGGCTGCAGTGAGTGTTGATACTGGCCACAGCCAAAGAGCTGATGAAGTTCCACACAGACGGCTTGACTGGGGTGCTCGTCGGAAGTCTGCTGTCCCTCCACCACCTGTTGCAGGTGTCTCATCACATTTCACTCGACATATGTTTAGGGACATTATGTAGGCACATTCCGAAAGGAACTCCAGATAAATCCTCAGGGTTACGGATGCACCACAGTCTGACATCCATGACTGCCTCCACCATGTTGGTGATACCCTGGATCGATTGACTGATGCAATGGAAAGACTGTGGTCTGAGACAGATCGCAGAGTATCTGTCATGGGATACACATTGTCTGTGTTGGACCATCTGGTTGGAGTTGAACGTTGGACCCATGGACATAGGTCAGCAACTACATCAGCTGAGAGTCCACATGGCCATGCATAATCATGCTCCTGTAGTGGCAGTACATCCAGCACTCTAAAGGGGAGTTTGCTGGCCATGTCAAGACATAGCAGGCCATGGGCTCATGTTCCTGGCATTTCCATCGAGGATACGGCCCCAGCAAACAGCAGTCACCCTCAGGTACTAACCCCACTTCTGGCCTTGGGCATGGAGGTGCCAGTGCAACTCCTGGCAGAAGCAGTTTCCATGTTTGGGGAGGAGACAGTAAACTGTCAGCTCTACCATGCATGGCTCACATCTGTCCAATATACAGACACACAGGAATAGCACAGAGCTCGACTATGTTCATGCAAACACTCACATACCATTGTCACAATCAGGTGATCTACAGACACACATGCCATATTTCCGTGGCCTATCTTGCCTGATTCCATTCGTGGCTCACACACATGCTGGGCAACCTATTGGGTCAGTCTAGGTCTCCTTAACCCCCATAAAACACCTTGTGCAATTGATGATACATGTGCCACATACCAGTCATCCTTGTCATCCATGCAGGGAAATGAAGCTATGTGTTTGATGCACAGGGTGACTATATAAATTACTATATATTTGTTTCATCCATTATTGCCTTTGTTTTGCAACTTGTACTGGTCATTGACAGAAATGGTATGCGGCCATGTGTATTGAGTAAACCACATTATTTTGTGTACATTACGTTAGATGAGGTTGTAATGGCTGTATACTTTCCCAATGAAAGGTATCTCACTAAACTGTTTACCTTTCAGTTTCAGGTTGTGTAGGATACAACTATGGGTACACAGGTACAATAAACCCATAGATTTCAGAACACAAGATGGAATGGCAGCACAGAAGAAAAATGTCCTCAGAAAGGTGAAGACGTATAGGTGCATGGCTTCATAGATTTATATGTACATAATATGCTAACGTGAACAATGGCTTCTTTCAGCCTAGTCATGCATTCCTAATCTCTGACAAGTCTGATATCCTTGATAAGTGTAAGCAGGCTTTTGGGAGCTGAGAGATCTACAACCTGTGGTGTGAGAGATGAACCATCTATAATTGTCATGTGTCCATTACACACGTGTCCTAAACAAGTTATGATTTTGTCTTGTTCCACATCCCATTGTGAACTTACACATGTTGTGGGTTACAATAGAAGTCTGCTTCACATGTATGGGGACCCTGTTACATATAAGGTTTAGACTCTGGGTTATATATCTCTCTCTCTCCAGCATGTCCTATTTATACCACAGTCAAGGTGTAGGTATGTAGAACTGGCAATTTTTATGCTAGACCTTTCTTGGATATGCAGGAGGTGCACAATGTGATCAGACACCTCTCTGTATGGCAGCCATACACCTCCCCTCCAAAACATGTAGGAGCCAGAATACACAGTTACAGCCTTGACACAGTCTGCATAGGGCATGTTATGTACACAAAGCAATGGTTTGCAGTGAAACCTCTGTGACTGTTACAGTTGTCCAATATGCCCGTGTAGTTACATACCAAAGGTGGCATTGCTCTCAATGATAGGTGTGCAGAGTTTCAAATACAGTGTAACAATGACATTCTGGGATTTAAATGCCATAGCTTTCTCTATAGGTTTTGCAACATTGACTGAATCCCCACATCTTACCAAACAGTCAAAGTCAAAGGCTAGATCACTGTCAGTGTCCATATGTCCCTGACTACTGGGTCAACTGTTGTAGGTGCAGACAGTATGATATTTACCAGGGGTGGATGACTTCCCAAAGGATGGTATTGTGCATTATTTGGCATTTAGTAATTGTCAGTGGCAACAACTGAATGTGTGTGTTATCCCATCCTGGATAACTGTTGCTTCTGTGTGGGATTCAATGGCAGCTCCTAATTTGCAATCACCTGCAAATGTAGTCGGTCTAAGGTCACTGACAGTGGCTGTAACTGCCAAGAAGAGAGTGGCTACAGGGTTAGTCCCATGTATAGTCTGTGAGGGAAGTCCACTGGTGACTGACCTCATTGTAGCGATGGACTACCCAATGCTATCATCCTGGATAATGACAGTGAGACACTTGGCTATCCACCAGCTGACATACTAGTTCATAAGTAACCTCTACAGTTTGTCAACAATGCCTGATGTCCTACTATTGTCAAATGCCTTGGCAGGCCATGGTAGGTGGAGTGACTTATTTTCCCCTCATCCATTTCATAGTTTAGCAGTCATTGAGGTCCACCAGTTAGGGTAAGCATGCCCTGCCCTTGAACAAACCAAACTGGGTTTGGTCCACTGTCTGTAGGGTTAATACATTGCTACTGATCATTTCCATGATAATTCTTTTCATGACTTGAAATAGTAGACTACTGGGACATCTGGGGGGCAGTGCTTGGCAGTAGATGCTAGTTGTCATTTGTGTGACCCAGTATTGCAGTTAATTCCATCATGACTTATAAGAAAATAGTCATCCAAGGTGTCTGTATCTATACAAAGCACAAGCGAGCAATGGAGGGGAAAATAATACATACATCCTGTGAAGATTAGAAGGGAGATTTTACACAGTTATTCTGCAGATTAACATTACTCAAGCAATGTGCCCTGTAATGACACAATTAACTTGTGAATAATGCTGAAAAGAGGGGAGTCCCCTGTATTGCTGGTGCCTAGAAACTAATACTGCTGGTCTTACCACAACCACTCTCTCCTGTGATACTATGCTCTTATACTGTTTCTCTCACCAGAATCAAAATGTTAGTACCCAGCTCAAGATGAATAGCAGGTCACAGACTGTTTGTTCATCCACATAGTTGCCCCACATCATGCAAGGCTCCATAGGATTAACATGCCCTTATCCAGGTAGATGCCTTCATTAGCAACCAGAGCAATAATTTCACTGTGCATCTATTATGCCATGTGTTCTGGAGTTGTTAGGATTTCACTAGGGTATTAACCAGATGGTGTTTAGGAGCACAGCTGCAGTATCACAATACAATGTTCAATGTCAGGTGACATACACGTCCAAGGTTGCTCAAACAAGCACCACAGCAGCAGTGATCCTTCTTAGGTGACAATTTCACAGCAATGCATACAGCCTGACCTTCAACAGCTTAATGGTGGACATTTGGTGACATGGATCTGAGGCCTACTGCACAGGTGTAGCCACTTTTGGCCAAAGTGTGTCTACCTCCAGCATGTCTTATGTATGTCATACTGCACATTTGTGTTACAGAACAGATGTCTGTGTTCCCACATCATGTCACACTACATTCACTTTGCTGACTGGTTGTTTGACAGGCATTACAGAGTTGCAAGGCCAAAGTTATGGCTGCAAAGTTGAACCAGTTCTCGGTGCATGCATAGACATACACATCTTCACTGCAAGGATTGCTTACAAACACTGTGTTTGATGCTGTCAACCCCAAGTGTGTAGCAGCATTACCCCAACTTTGCTGGAGTTGTAAATTGTCACATTTGTAAGTATGCTAATGTGACTATGTATACTAACAGGATTATGGGTAATGCAATGGCCACATGCCTGGCAAAGTACCGTACTCACTCAACCATGTTATGGCACACTGTCAGTTGTTTTATCTTCAGAGAACTACATAAAGATGATAACTTATTACATTTCAGTATCTCTCAGGACACTGCCTAACGATGGCCTGCTATGATGCACACACAAGCAAGACTCTTACTGATGGCATTATCAATGACTGCTGATGACATGTGTAAAGTGCCCCCACCCCTCTAGTCATATTCCACACAAACACAACATGTGAGAGATGTGACTATATTACAAACCCTGATTCCATGGTGTCTCATGCAGCAGTCAGTACATATGACAACGAGCAGTTTGCCGACATGCACACCTGAGCTCTACTCCACCCACACCTGCATGTGTGGAGCTCCTTATCAGACACATACCCAAACAGACACCTCAGAAACCCAAATGGAAGCCCACTACACATAATCATACCTCTGCAGAACACAGTACATACAATGGCTCATGTACCACTGTCTCACCGGTGACACACCTGAGGCAAATCACAAAATCAAACCTATTAGTCATATGTGACTACATCATGAGACACATTGATGTCCCTCTCACAAAGCTACATGTGGGAAAGTTCACAGTTAGCTGTCTGTGAGGTGCCAGGATTCACCATACTACACATGCACACAAGTCTGTCAGCATCAGGTAACTGTATGATGACATAGTTCCTGTTGGTTTGCACAACTGGATACATACCTCACTGCACTATATGCAGAGACATGACTGAGCTTACAGACTCTGTATCTCTTGTGGGTATGATCATAGCCTTCAGCTGCATTTGACTTTCACCTAAGATCATGGCTCAATACACACAGAAAATGATTGACGTCAATAATTGGTTTAGTGTGTGGTGTCATTGTAAGGGGATCTACTACATGTCAGCCTGGGATGACTTGCTCAGCATACCTTGATGGTTTTCACTTGTCACCCCTGGGATTTTGTATACTGGCAAATACTGTCAACATCCCCATAGTGCATTTTACAGTTAGTGCCTCCAGGAAAACTTTTCAATTAGAAAACGCTATCTTAAAACAACATCACAGTTATGCTGCTACATGCTAGGAATGCCAACAATGAACTACACTCACTAGAAGGTGTCCCCACCTTGGAATATGCACACATTTGCACAGTCACAGACACCAAGTTAAAGGTTGTGGACAGCACCACATATATACAATGCTACATGTCCTTCCACTTGCTCAAATCTCAAACTGATAGTGTGCAATGTAATGCAAGTGGTGTATACATACTTATTAAGATAGATACACATGCAGATTGGGTACACAGTGTGATTCCCTGGGAACACTGCAGGTACTATTCACTGCTGGAAGTGCACCTAATCAAGCCATTGTCAGCTACAGGAGCAACACCATGACTTAGGACACCCATTGTGCTTATTTGAATCTACATGTGTCTATCATGATACACCACAACACCACACTGTCTGTGTTGGTTACTCATGCTCAATCACACTTGGCTAAAGGTTAATCCACATTTTTAACTACAATGCCCTGAACCAGTGTTGTGACATCCCCACAATGGGAGACAATGGACTGCATCAGGTGCTTACCAATATGGGTGACCACAGTAACACCTCAACTGTGAGGTTCATCTTTGTGAGATCTGGCCACAGATCTGTCTCATTAACCACGCATATCACACCTGATACCCCCCTTGCAGTAATTATGTCAAAATTCAACCAAGAAAATGATTACTTCCTATGGGATGGTATAAATAGCTTGACTGCACCTCCCCCCTCAGATGAAACAGGCAACTATGTTGAGCTCTACAACAATGATTTATGCAAGCACCTGCAATACTGCATAGACTCAACTGTACCTGACAGGAGGACAACAAGCTCCTCATGGCACAGCAAACCTACCTGGTAGACAAGTGCCATTATCAGGCTGGACAATAAGAGGTGGGCATTGCTGTGTGACAGTTGGAGTGAGAGAGCCCCCCCCTAACATGGAAGCACACTCTCCTCATCTAAAAACAAGCAAATAGTGTTACAGTGACATCCTGTAAAAGAAAGTATGTGACAAAATTAGCCTGCTCCATAAAGGATGATCACAAGGCATAGTGTAGTTACATTAGTAACCTAAGAGGAAAGGCGCAGATTGTTAGTGAACTTGTACCTAATGATAGCACATATAATGAGCCTGTAGACATAGCTAACCTGATGTCCAACAGGTTCTGTAAAACTTCACTCCCCTGTCCCCACTACACATACCACGTGACATCCCTACAACCTGTGCCATATCTTCTATATCTGCAGGGCTGGTCATAAATGGCCTCTCTAAGGAGGAAACATGGCATCTATTGGATGGTGCTAACATCCCAGGCTGTGTCCCACATGGGATCCAACAAGGATTACTAACAGAATTGTGAACTTCTTGCAGTTATAGTGTAACCACTGGCTGCATCCCAGCTGACTGGAAAATGGCAGCTTTTATCCCCTTGCACAGAGGTGGAGCACCCACCGACCATGGCAGCTGTAGACCTATTAGCCTGAGTATCCATATCTGTAAGCCCATGGGACATTTCATCATGGACCTGATCAGCAAAGACATATGTAATCTACAAACAGTTAACCCTACACAGTTTGGATTTCTGAAAGGAAGATCCTGCCTATTAAAACTGGTGGACACATATGAGGCAGTCACCAAGACTAGGATGAGGGGACATCTGTGCATACAACCCCCCTGGACATAGGTAAAACATGTGACACTATGCCCCACTCAGGCATCATTGACAAAATCACTGAGGTAGGCAACACCAGTAATATCATTAGAGAGGTCACTAAGTGGCTCATTGGTAGAACTGATACTCAGAATAGGAGAATCTACCTGCAATAGTTGATCTGTAACCAGTGGTATTCCACAGATCTCAGTCCTGGATCTTCTACTACTTGGAATCCATTTAACCACAGTACAAACACAACATGAATATCTGTGGCTGACAAGGGTGGCTGATGTCTGCAAACTGTGGGTGGTCATAGAGTCTCCCTGTTATATCAATATCCTACAAGAGGGTTTTCATGGACAAATGATTCCTGACATATTCATGGTCATAAACTCCATGCAAATATGTATGTGGTATCATTTCCATTGGTAACACCAATGTGCCTGGTAAGTAGCACATCAGTAGCACCACTTGATGTACATACTCAGGCGTGATAGACCTGGGCACACAGGCCTCGCCACAAAGGTTTACACCTCCTTTACCTTAGATCACGATGTCTGCCCAGTGGTAAGAAGGGAATTATATGTTGATCATGTCATAACTGAGGGAACTGTCATCCAAAAATGATGTAGGTATAATCTCCATGCACTATTCCCTCAACAGGCCAATACTTGAGTGCAGTCGCCATTTTTTCAGGTACCTTTAAAAGCACTAGTGGCAATTGCACATAACACAAAGGTTCCTCACAGGGGAACTTCAGGTTGTCAGTAGCTGTCCTATGAGTATCGTCTGACATAGCTGTCATTGTAGCTCGTGTGAAATAGACTAATCAGAAGTGATCTCTGCCTTGCATACGGGGCAATGTCTGACCCTGCTTTATTGGAAATGCTGCATATATGTAGGTGGAATGGTACATGGATTACTTGCTGTAAAGACATTAAACTGGTATGTGACATTACTAACACATGCTGGTGGGAGAGAGAGATGTCTACCAGACTTTAAAAAAGCTTTGAAACAGGCACCCACCTAATTCTAAACAGATCACCTCATTAGCCCTCTTCAGATACAATCTGTATGATTGGCTGGATGAGTGTCATTTCACCACAGGGCTTCCATCTGTGGCCTTCATGGTCAGGGACAAAATGTGCTGATCGTGTAAATAAGGGTGAGAATTTGGCTATGATTGTGAAGGCCCTAAGGCCATTAAGTTAGTAAAGTCCAGTGATACCATACACTGCTATAAAATGCCCTAACATCCACACACATGGCTACAATGAGAATATCACCACTACCAATCTATATTTACAGAACACTTCACAACACAAACACACTCTAAGTTGGCTGCAATTAGATTAGAATCCCTACCTATCTACTGGTACACATTACAGATCACAGTACTTAATGCACACGCCAGAGCTGAAGTCTGCTATGACCAGCTCTGTAATCTTATGCTAGATGACATAAGCAGACCTTGTTCTGATCAGGAATTTGAAGGCCCATGTCACCTGGTGCAACCAAAATACTGCAAAACCCTACCTCTTTCTAAGTCAGTGTGATGATCATGATACACACACACACACACACACACACACACACACACACACACACACACACACACACACACACACACACACACACACACACACACTTTGGAGGCTGGCATTAACTGCAAGGGCCAAAAAGTGCAGAACCATTGCAGTTTGGTAGTCAATGAGAGATTCTCATTTGTTTAGCAGGGAGATGCACACACACACACACACACACACACACACACACACACACACACACACACACACACACACACACACACACACACACACACACACACAGACACCAAGTGGGCTGGAGTGAGATTAGAACCCCTACCTATCTAGTCATACACACTACAGATCAGAATCCTTATCACACACACCACAGCTGAAGTATGTTTTACACATAATTGCAGGCAAACTATTTGTGGGGTACATAACTAGGCTTGTTGTGAACAGCATGTGTGGCCTGCAGAGTGACATTGCTTCTTACTGTTATCTGCATCTAATAGCCTAGCAGTGAGATAACTGTTTCTTATCCTAGCTATGTGGTTACAGTAGCCATTTTGGCCATATGTGGCTGATCGCATATGGATGGGCAAACCTGTGGGCAACAACAATGTGCCTTGTCAATGTGTGCATAGAAAACATTACACATTACCCCAACCATTCACCTGTTGATGTTTGTGTGGTGATATTCAGCAGGCACAGGGGACAGTAAGTAAGTAAGTGAATTATCTAGTGTTGATCCCTTACTTTTTGTCTTTTGAGCAACATTATGTATGTGTCATAGTGGTGCTTTACTCACCATTATCAGTGTTTGTAGGACAATACAGATATAGATATCTACACATACACTAACACACACACACACACACACACACACACACACACACACACACACACACACACACACACACACACACACACACACACACACACACACACACACACACACACACACACACAGACACACGTATTAACATATATAGTTATGTATATATAACAAGAACACAAATTTAGTATGTAAATGGAGGTGCGTGTGTGTGTGTGTGTGTGTGTGTGTGTGTGTGTGTGTGTGTGTGTGTGAGATATGTATGTGATGTGTAAGTATGTGTGGAGAGACAGGGTTATATAGGTTCATAGGTTCATAGGTGTATACTAGGCTAATGGCCCTGGAGCCTTTACAAGCTTAGGCCATAGAAGTACCCTTGCAATGTTCTGCCTGACATTAGTTCCCAATGCCTCTATCAAGCAGAGCCACTGGAGTGATCCCGGGGTGAACTTTCTATTTCACATCCACTCATCAAGATTTCTCTTGAAGAGGGCCAGTAAGATGCTCAGCTTGACATGTTTGGGAAGTCTATTCCAGAGCATGGGCAGTCTCTATGTTATGAACCTGTCACTCCAGCATGTTCTGTTGATTGTTGTAATGAAGTTGAGGCCTCTGGAGCATGTGGTGTGGAGGGACTGGGATTTCTTTAGATGTTGCATTTCTAACAGAGCTGGGTCAGACATGGCTTTGTAAGTCAAGCAGAGATCGCCTCTTAGTCGATGACATGAGAAAGAGAATAGCTGAAGCTTTTTGAGTCTGTCCATGTAGAACATGTCTTTAAGGTCTAGGATCCTCTTCATGAGGTACTTTTGTGGCCTTTCCAGCTGTTGCATGTGTCTAGTGAGGTACATGCCAAATGGGGTATTATGCTCGATGATTGGCCTAATGAGGGAAGAGTAGAGAGAGATGATGACCTCTTTTTTCCTGAACCCAGCTTGGTAATGAGATGTGCCAGATAGAAGGACTGTTTGACCACAAGTGGCAATGTGGTAGTCAAAGGAGAGGTTGCTGTCAACCTGTGTCCCCAAATTTCTTATAACACCTTCAGTGTTCAGTGGGCTCCCATCGATGTGGTAATTAGTGGAAACTGAGTTTATTCCCAAAGGGGATGACAACACATTTTTTGGCATCACCATTGTGCAGTAACTTATAGTAAACCTCAGTATTGCCATGGAGATTCTTGATATAGCTATAAAAAGCTTTGCAGTTGTTTTAGTGTCTGCCACAATTCTGCCATCATAGATGGCTTTAGAGGTTTTGATGAGGGATCTCAACTTTTTGTTGAGGCAAATAATGGAATTTTTCCAGTCTTGGGACTTCACCTTTTTCTGCAACAGTTTCTTCCTTCTGTTATATAGTTTATTAATGGCAGGGGACCACCAAATTTACTTCATTTTTTGGAGGAGAGCATCTTGGTTCTGTTAGGTGTGGCTAGTTCTATGCATTTATACATGTTCGTACAGTGCACTGGTGTATGATTTGGCAGTCATGCATCTATTTTCCATTGACATGGGTGCCATGAAGTTAGCCACCTCTGTTTTTAGGAGCCCAAAGCCAGTTTGGAGAAGTTTTCCATGGTGATTATCTTTGCAGGGGGTATGGGTGAGATGTGGATTTCCATGATGTTTAGTTTGTGGTTGGATCTAGCCCAGGAGGAAATTACTATTGGTGTAGAGCAATGGTTGCCCATGTTTGTAATAACCAGGTTAAGGATGTTGCTTCCTCTAGTGGGGATAATAATGAGCTAGTCCAGGGCATTGGAATTGATGAATTCCAGGAAGCACTGAGCCAGTGTATTGGTGCATGAGTAGTTTTCCCAGTTGATGGAGGGGTAGTTGAAGTCGCCTAGTATGAGATTGTTGGGTTGGACCATAATAGATTCCAGGGTGCTTAGGATCATGGAGTGAGAGTCTTGGGACATGGTTGGGGACCTATAACAAGCTACAACCTGAATTGCCGTCTTACCCAATGTTAGTTGTACCTAAAGTATCTTAGGTGCATTATACTGGGGCACTAGTCTGGAGGTGTGCATATCCTTTATGAATATGGAGACAACACTGCCTTTGGAGCTTTGGTCCATGTTCTGGGGCCGAAAAGTGTGGAATACATTATAGCCTGGTAGCACAGGGGTGCTTTTTGCTGCTTTAAACTAGGTCTCTCTTACAGCACAAATGTCGATGCTTCAAGCAAGTGCATCTTCAGATTTAGAATTCTAGCATTGAGCAGCATGACCCTCAGATTGCATTTATTTATAGCTGTTACGGTGGTAATTTGGTCTTTGGAATATTGCCTAAAAAGGCACTATAGGGTTGGCAAGAGCCTTAGCCAGTATCCAGAAACCCGGGGTAACAGATGCAGTCCATCTCTGGCAAAGCATCGAGGTCTGTCAATCATGTCATCCCAAGCAGACAGATACTGGATCCCCTTAGAATGATACCAGAAACTTAGCCAATTGTTGAAGTCAATCATTTTCTGCTTGCACTGCAGTATCATTCTGGGCAACAGTAGAATGCCTGCCTGGGCCACATAATCCAAGAGCTCCTCCATGTCTCTTTTCATGTAGTCCAGGGAGGTGTGTCTCAGGTCATTCACACCCACAAGGACAGTGACAGATTCATACTTGTACTTGTGGTGGAGTGCCCTGAGTGCGTGTGTTATGTGTCGGATTCTGGCACCTGATAGACACCTGACTGTTACTTTCTCCTTATTCAGCCTAGTGAGTGGGACAGCAGTATGCCTCACTATCGAGTCACCTATGATTAGTGTATTGGGCAAGCTGTTTTGCCTTAGCAGCTTAGGTTGAGGGGCACACTGTGTAGGTGAGCTATGTGTCTTGTAGTTTGTACTGTGTTGTGGTGGACAAGTGCATTTCTGCCTTAGCATTCTCTGCTGTTTGGGTAGATTTCTATTGAAAACCTCCACAAAGGTGGGTGTGCGGTTTGTGTTTTTATGTGAGAGCTGTGATGGTGGGTGTTCTGGAGGGCTATGTGTTGCATGTGCTGTGGTGCAGGTGTTGACCTTCTCCTGTTGACCAGCAATTCCGGTCTTGGCTTGAGAGAGCATGGCTTCCAATTTGGAAATATAACTGCATCTCTCACAAGTCTGAGTGTTGGGAGGTAAAAGGAGAGGGTTGTCTGTGTACATAGGGTAGTTGCTACACTGCCTCAGAATACCCAAGTTCATCAGGTTAATAGGAGAAAGTACAGGGAACTGACATTTAGACATGCCAGAAGGGATGGTCATTATTACTTAATACTAGAGCTGTTTCCATATATATTCCTTTTACAGGAAAAATGTCACAGTTCATAGGTTCATAGGTTCATACTAGGCTATCTGCCCTAGGGCATTTATAAGCCTAGCCAGAGTGTGTTTGGCTTTCACCACCCATTTTAAATTAATTTTGCTATGCCCTTTTTCGAGGTTAGTATACTGTGCCTCTGTCTAACAGTGACACAGAAGTGATACCCAGGATAAACCTATGATCTCCAATCCACTCATCAAGATTCCTCTTGAAGAGAGTCAATGAGGGACTCTGCCTAACCTGGACTGGGATTTTATTCCAGAGTGAAGGGAGCCTCTGGGTTATGAATTTGTCCCTCCAGCATGTCCTATTTATTTCAGTGCTGAGGTTCAAGTCTCTCGAGCACGTGGCTCGATGGGATTTGGATTTTCTGAGGAGCAGCAAGTCCATTAATTCCGGGTTGGACATTGCTTTATATGTCAGGCACAGATCACCTCTGACCAGGCGGTATGCCACTGAATAGAGCTGGAGTTTCTTTAACCGGGCAGCATATGGCATCTGTTTGAGCCCTTTGATCCTCTTGGTGAGATATTTTTGGGGTCTTTCCAGTTGCTGCAGGTGTCTGGCAAGGTACATCCCAAAAGGGGCATTGTACTCAATTATGGGCCTGATGAGGGATGAGTAAAGAGACACAATGAACTCCCCTGATCTAGATGTGAATCCCTTCATGATTAGGTGGGCTATATAAAATGTTTTTCTAACCACTTTGGCCATGTGGTTGTCAAATGAGAGATTGCTATCAACTTGGGTCCCCAGGTCCCTAATTACTTCTTCTGTACTTAATGGATTACCACCTATGTGGTAATTTGTGGGCACTTTGTCTTTGCCAAAGGGGATGACTATACACATTTTGGCATTTAGCTTGAGGCCATGACTCTGGCACCAGTTGTCTGTTTCTATGAGGCCCTTTTTGAGGATGCTTGTGTCGGCTGGAGAGTCAATTATGGCACCCAGTTTGTAGTCGTCTGCGAACTTGGTCAGCCACAGTCCTTCCGTGTTGGCCTGTACCTCCGAGAAATATATACCGAACAAGAGAGGTTCCAGGACTGAGCCTTGTGGGATGCCACTTGTAACTGGTTTGGAGTCTGACATGGCTCCAGCAATTCTAACCATGTGGGTTCTATCCTTGAGCCAGTTTGCAACCCATCTAGTGACATAGGGTTTTATATTTAAGCTGGTGAGCTTACTTATAATGCCCGAGTGGGGTATTGTATCGAAGGCTTTTGCGAGGTCCAGGTGGGCTGTGTGGACCACCTTCCCCTCGTCAATGGCCTTGATGACGGTTTCAAAGAAATCGACCAGGTTTAAAAGGCAGGATCTGCCCTTAACAAAGCCGAACTGGGTAGGATCCAGTGTCTGTAGGTCCCCAATATCTTTATTTATGAGGTCCATGATGATCCTTTCCATAGCTTTGCAGACCAAGCTAGTCAGTCTTATGGGGAGATAGTTTTCAGGATCTGTTGAGGCACCACCTTTGTGGAGAGGGACCACTGTTGCTGTACGCCACTCTTTGGGAACATATCCTATAGTAAGGCTGAGATTGAACAGTAGTTTTATGTTTGGGTTTAGCTCTTCTTGGAGTTCATGTAGGATGCAGCCCGGGACACCGTCTGGTCCCATTGATGCTGTGCTTTTTGCTTTGGAGAGGGCTGCTCTTACCTGAGCATCTGAGATGTCAGGGCGGCAGCACTCTGCTGGGATAGATATTTGCCCTTTTGGTGGGGGGGGGGGTTTGCACTGAACCTGTCAGCTAGGATGTTGGCAATGTCTGTGGGTTCAGTGTATTTTTTGTCATTTTGGACAAATTCTGAGCATATCTGGGAATTCCCACCCAGGTTCCTAACATAACTAAAGAAAGCCTTGTGATTATCCTTAGTGTCCTGTTCAATTTTTCTCTCGAAGCTGGCCTTAGACAATTTTATGAGTGCCCCTAGTTTTTTGCTAATACTGATCAGAGATGCCTTCCCTTTTTTGGGATTTTGCTCTATCATGTAGTAGCTTTCTCCTTCTATTGTATAGTTTGTTTATGACTGGGGTCCACCAGACAGGATGTCTGCCTTTGGAGGATTGGGTCTTGGTTTTATTTGGGATTGCATGATCCATGCATTCCTGAAGTTGTTCATAGAATGCGTTTATAAAGGATTCTGCGGTCTGGGCCGTATTTTCCACAGGCCCGGGGGCTTTGAAGGATTCCACCTCGGTTTTGAGGAGTGTGAAATTTGCTTTAGAGAAGTTTTTCACTGTGGTTTTCTGGGCAGGGGGTGGGGTCAGGATGTGAATATCCAGTGAGATTAGTTTATGGTCTGATCTTACCAGTGAGAGATACACTTCTGGTATGGTGCATAGAGTCCCCATGTTGGTGAGGATCAGGTCCAGTATGTTTTCCCCTCTTGTGGGAGTGGTAACAAGTTGTTCCATAGCATTTGAGTTTATAAATTCTAGGAACCTTTGGGCTAGGGTGTTGGAGCTAGAGTAATGCTCCCAGTCTATGTTTGGGTAGTTGAAGTCGCCCAATATAATGGTGTTTGGAGAGACCTTCATATTTTCCAATGTTCTCAGGAAGGCCGAGTGGGGTTCCTGGGTTTGGGAGGGTGGTCTGTAGCAGGCTATAAACTGGAAGGCAGTTTTACCCACTGTTAGTTGCACATGGATAGTCTCTGATGCTTCGTGCTGTGCCACCAACCTGGAGGTGTGGGTATCTTTGATGAATATTGATACTCCCCCTCCTTTTGTGGTTCAGTCCAAGTTTTGGGGAAGAAAAGCATGGTACGAGGAGCCTTGAGCCAGGTTTCTGTTACTGCACAGATATCGATGTTCTCCATGCTAAGGAGAGTTTCGAGTGCGTGCATCTTGAGGTTTAGACTTCTGGCATTGAGTAGCATTACTCTTAGTTTCTTATCCCTTGTGATACCTATGGAGGTGGGTTTGTCTTTTGAGCTTTGCCTAAAAAAGGCACTATGGAGGTAGCAAGAGCCTTTGCCAATATCTGAAAGCCCAGGGGTGACAGGTGCAACCCGTCCCTAGCGAAGAATCGTGGCTTGTTGAGCATGTCATCCCAGGCTGACAGGTATTGGATCCCCTTTGAATGACACCAATACTTAAGCCAATTGTTGAAATTGATCATCTTGTCTTCATATTGTGGCATCATTCTTGGTGAGGGTAAGATGCTACTCAAGGTCAGGGTCATACCGGCCTGGGCTACATGCTCAGAGAGCTCCTCTATGTCTCTTTTCATGTAGTCCAGGGAGGTACGTCTCAGGTCATATATATATGGCTCTAGGACGTTTGCTCAAATGAGCAAACGTCCGAATCCATAACCACTGAACACACTTTAACGAAAGTGCTTTTATCGAAAAAGCGCTTTCGTTAAAGCATGTTACTTAAAAAAAAAAAAAAAACACACTACATTAACTTCACCCCCTGCACACACACCCTACTTTAATATTCTCCCTTCGAGACTGCACTACAGTGAGGAAAAGGGAATTTTCCCTTATCCGCACTGTAGTATGGCCTCGACAACAGGCATACTTACACTAAAGTGCTTCTTCGGTGAAAAGCACTTTCACGTAAGTATGCCTGGCCGTTTGAGTTTCGGACGTTTGCTTATTTGAGAAAATGTCCTTCACCTAAATATATATATATATATATATATATATATATATATATATATATATATATATATATATATATATATATACATATATTTATGTATACATAGACATATCTATAATATATAAAAAGTCAGTTTGAGCAAGGAGTAACAGAATTGCACTCAACTGAGTCTATGAGCATACTCGGTTGGATTTTCACTAGTAATAAACTGACTCCAGCCCACACCTACCTGTTGTCCAGTCCAGGATTTTGTGTTTTTACACAAAATGACATCTGTCCCTGTTTCTGTACTACTGCACTTCACTCAACTTGTCTATGACTTCCTGAATTTGTTTGATGCAATTAATATGCGCAGAGATTAATAATATTGCACCAGACATAGAATGAAAGTCTGTAAAACACAACCTAATAATACCTCACATCCAAAAGAAGTGGATACTTATTTTATTTTATTTTACATTTGTTGACCGGGCTAGTCTAGCTGGATATATTTCCATTTTCAGTAGAGGCCCGGGGAGAAAAGCTCCACATAATAACATACTAAAAATACAAAATACAGAAAAATGCAAATAGAAATACAACAAGACCTACAAATAAAAATTATAATAAACTGTAAGGATACAGTAGAAGCAAAAGCAGAAATGCTTATAAAAGTACCTAAGTAAAATTATAATAATTTTAGGTAACAAAAAATTCCTGGATGCAAGATTAGATAGTAGCATATAGAAGAAGGAGACAAAAACTGAGGTAAGAGACTTTGATGTTAGTAAAGAGAGTAGTAATAAGTAATATAGGAGTAAGAGAGCATCAAGAATATAAGAGAGAAGAAAAGGAAGGCAGTTAAGAGAGGAAAGGGTACAAATAAAAGAAAGTAAAGACTAAAGGATGTTAAGCAAGAATGCAAGGGTAAAAGAGTTAGAGTAGGTGCAATGCTGGCTAAAATAAGAGATTACAAGATAGTAGAAGAGGGGAAGACAAGATACAGGGAGAAGATTAGTCAGGTTCAGTACATGAACAGAGCCAATGACTTTGGAAGTAATTTTTGATTTCTTGTTTGAAAAGAGGTGAAGATGTGACCTTACAGATACTTCTAGGTAAGAATTAAGAGCACCATCACAAAAGATATTTGCCTTCGTCCTTTTAGCCACACAAGTAGCTTGACAGACATGGGTCATTCATCACACAATCACCTGAATAAATATGTACATTGCTATTCTTGCATGAAGTAAGACATACAATGTATGATCGGTTTCTATGTTACTGTCCTGAGACTGAGTGAAATGCTCATATACAACTGAAGAGTTGCTGTTACAGCAGTTACAATGGAACACTGCTGTGTTGTGTGGGGGGGAAAACACCACAGTACTGCTGGGATACACAATAGCTTGACTATCATATAATGCACTGTTTAACATCTCCCTTCAATGATGGACCAGAAATATTTTCAGGTAGGACTGCAAGAATATTCCATGCATGAGGCCTACTGAATACTTATGGAAACAGGATAGTGGAATGAGTATCTGTAATCCTATGTGGATGTTATTTCTGTTCAGGTAGCCCACTATATTTACTTGCATAATGTACCAGATCCATACATACAATGCCATATCATAATAATCCTTACAAGTACTGTGCAGGTTATGGGCTTACCTTGAAAATGCAGCAGTTGACACAACTCTAGACCGGGGCTGACTCTGTCTAATGCAAGCAGTATGCAGCCAATATATGGATAGGTAGAGGATGTGTGGGTTGCCTGGCATCAATTTTAATTTTGATATGTGAGTTGGAGCAAGGTGCTAGTCCCTAGGTTGTCAGTGAGTGTGCTATGAGTTGTCTTTTAGCGAAAGCCAGGGAATACTGAGCATACCTATGTCTGCCTATAGGGACATCAGCAGGGGGCTCCTCCTCCAAGTCCTCCTGTGACTGTGGCTGTGGTGACCTAAGCACTTGTGGGGGGCTGTGTATCCCTTCCCTTTGCTGAAACTGCTGCAGATGTTTCCATAGGATCAGATTGTGTAGCATAGCACATACTGTGAATATATGTGCACATGTGGCTGAAGAATACTGCAAGGCTCCACCAGATACATCAAGGCACTGGAAATATGACTTCAGAAGCCCAAACACATGCTCTATGATGTTTCTAGTGCATGTGCCTCATTATGGCTTCTTCTGTGGGTGTGGGTGTGCAGTTCTGATGGGTGTCATCATCCATGGTTCCAGGGCATAGCCAGCATCCCCCAGTAAACGGCTGTGTGGGATGTCGCCCCTAACAAACATCTGGTACAACTGTGATGTGTGCCAGATATGGTAGTTGTGATAACTACCAGGACTACCAGCACATACATTCAGCATAATTCACTGGGCATTGCACATGACCTGGCAGTTGATGGAGTGGTACCTCTTGTGGTTGACATAGATTCTACCCTGCTCACCAGGTCGTCTTGATGTGTACATGAGTGCAATCTATAGTACCAGTACTTTCGGATAGTGTGCTACATGGTAGAACTGCTGCATATTGCTGGCGCTCATCTCAAGGGATAGAGGAAAAGATATATGCTCCCTGGCATGTGGTAGTTTAGCATCCAGAATCTGGTGGAGAATCCTGGTTGCAGATGCCTGTGACAACCCCATCACGTTCCCATTTGCTCTTTGAAAAGTACCTGTAGCTAATATCCTAAGGGCTACACATACCATTGTGTTGGGGTTATATCAGATCATCAAAATGGCTTATTATTGAATGCCATAACGTCGAACTGCAAAACCTGAACCCTAACAATACTGAAACCTCAAAACAGCAAATTTTTTTTCTGGGGAAAAAATTTGCTGTTCTGAGAAACACACACACACTGCAAGCACATTAAAAAGCAACAATCCGCAGACAGACATTTAAAAGTTACATCTAACCCTACACTACACTGCACATACACTACTATCTATCCACTTACCTTAACCCAGAGCCTAACCCTAAGGTCCGTCACTATCGCACACTCACCTTACCTGCAACCTAACCCTAACTCACTTAACCCGCACCTAACCCCAAATTCTCACTATCGCACACTCACCTCACCCATGCCCTAACCCTAACTCACTTAACCCGCCCCTAACCCCAAATTCTGTCACAATCACGCACTTACCTGACCTGCGCCCTAACCCTAACTCACCCAACCCGCTCTTTAACCTGAACGTCCGCACAATCACACACCTACCTTAACCCGACCCGTAACTTTCCACCTCATCGCTGAAAACAGCGAAGCCACAATGACAGTCAACCAAATTCTTTCCCTAGGAAAGAATTTGGTTTTGTGCAGCTTCGCTGTTTTCAGCATTCGCGATATTGGGTTCGATATTAGATCATTCGAAATTCTGCCATTTCGATGATCTAATATAGACCCCTTTGTATCCACTGGGATGGGTTCCACTCTGTTGGCTCTGGCTCTGAGTTGAGGGCAGCAGAAGTCGGTGAGTTCTTGTAATATGTCCCTGTCCACCCTGTAGCGCACTACGATTTCCATCTCATGTAACTCCTGGAAGGTTACCTGGCCCTGAACACTCTTCTTCTTCTCAGCCTAGGCCTACTCTCAGCAGCTCAAGCAGCACTGACTTCAGCCTCTAGTACATGCAGATGTAAAATAGCTGCAGCAGATCCTAGTATTATCTCATCAGTTAAAATGTCCAAGTCAGTACACAAATGCTTCAGAGTATTGATGGAAGATCAGATTGTAGGTTGTATGCATACTTTATACAGGTCTGCTGTAGCTCCACTATGTGTGATTGGCTAATTATTATGCATTTTACCTGCCTAGATTGTAGTTAACATAATTTAATGGCCCAACTTTATTGCAAGGTGTGGAGCTATATGCCGTTCTGTACAGCATAGCTTATACAAAAGTCAAAATCAATAAATGAATATATCCAGCTTTAATTACTTGCTGCCTACGTCATCTCTGTGACCTGGCTGGTCTTTCTGCATACACATGGTCAGCTATGTGGAGCGCCGGGCAAACACACACACCAGAAATTAAAAAATTTCTAAAACTAATGGGACACACCCTCGTGCTGGCATCCACATCCAGTAGAAATATCAACATTGTGTAGGAGCCTGGATGAAAGGAATCTGTGGACATGGTTGCTCCTTTCACTAATTCAGCAAATTCGCCTCATTTGCATACATATCTGTCTTGAGAGCCTGGTAACTGCACGGTTCATAGCTGTATGACCTAGGCAACAGCACCAATGCACTATTCAGATCCAATGCAACATCCTATAATACATTTTTGACAAATATTATAGCATGCTTTTAATTCCTGTTTTTTTTTTTTTTTTTCAATTAGGCATGAGCATTGTGGCCCATAATGCAAATATGCCCTAATTACAAAAAAATATATATTTATTTTTACATATTCCCTTGCTTTTTCAGACATCAGCATGTACCTTTTGTACATATATGTATGTGTTCTAACATTTCCCGGGAGTTATGTCCATATTTCTGATGTTTTACATCCCCTTCTGACCATGCAGACTTCTGTACGTGGAAAATTTCCATATGCACTACGGACATGGACACAGGGTCTGCACGGATGCCTTTCTGCTTGTTGGATCGCTCCAACTGGGTCATTTGCATAAGATTCACCTGCTTATGAGGTAATTTGCATTGCAATGAACCTTCCTTCTTTGCTTGTGCTTGTGCTCTGCTAAGTGACACTTACTGAATCTTAAACTGTTCATTCTCATGTATGCATCGCTGCATGATGCGTACACAAAAAAAATTGTGTAGGCTTTAATGAATTCCAATCCATGTCTCATTTCATTGCCCTTGTAAAGTTACTTCATGTTTTTTTTACTGCTTGAGACAATTATACACCTTAGTCTGGCATTACTATATAACAACACACACAGAGTTATTGCATTTTTCTTAAGCATTCTTTGCCACTCAGTCAAATCTCTATCTAAATATATGTTTTTTGCGATTTATTTTGTTCAAATTGTTTTACAAATCTGTCCAGATTGCTGAATGTTCAAAAAAAATCACAAAATATTCACTTCCCATATGCAAAATTGTCCTAACTTCATACACACTCACTCCAGATGTTTTAACTGATTTGTCCCAAAAATAATGTATTTCAGGGACTTGCCCTGACCCAAAGTACCTGTCGCTCGTCCCTTTTTAGTATAGATGACCAACAGGTGGGGTAGTTCATTTATATGCTTTATTACATGGAAACACATCAGGATGGATAGCAACTTTACAAAATATAAACAAGCTGATTAACAGACTACACAGACATACATGCTTACACCTCAACAGCTTCTACAAAATGGCAGTCAGGGTCACATGTGCTCAGTATTTATAGACTTGTGCAGGACCCTAGGAAGCTTCTTAAAGCTGTGCAAACACACACTGATCTATATCCTCCCTCTTAAACAAATGGTCTTCCATGAAATGACATTGGAATAAGACATACAATAATACAGACATCAGAAACAAATACAGTGTTCATGTTCAAGTTGCCGTGTAACTGTAACATGGTCTGGAAATATGACCTGATCTAGCAACATAGTATTCAGAATTGGGTTTAGCAACAGGAACAGTCTTTGGTGAAATACTCTTATCAGGAACTTCATGATTCATCTCAAGATCAGGGATATGTACTGGAATGTCTTCAGGAAGAGTCTTTCTCACAGTCTAGGTGCTGTGGTACAGACTCAGACACCGGCATCAAATGTTTCTGATTCCACCTAAACTCTGTTCCTTGGGATTCCACAACATACAATCTCTGCTCTGGGCAAATACTCTTCATGACTCCAATCCAATCATAATCTTTGCATGTTTGCATTCTGACTGTCTCTCCTTCACTTCTGGGATAGGTGTTTCTTTAACAGATGGGCTTCCAGAAATCTGTTATTCTTAGCGCTTGGAAACAATAAACTACTGCTGATTGGTAAGGTAGTTCTGGTTTGTCTCGACCAAAGTCTCTGGGAGGTGAACCAATATGTTTATCACAAGGAACATTTCTGAAATTCAAGAGGTTCAGGAAAACATCACTATTGTCTCATTTTGACTTCTCAAGTAACTGTTTCGCAGTTTGAACTGCACGTTCTGCCAAACCATTTGACTGCGGATACTCAGGGCTACTTGTGACATGAGTAAAGTCCCACTCTTTGGCAAGTCTTTTGAATTGTTGGCTAGTAAACTGTGTACCATTGTCAGAAATAACTTTGTGCGGACTACCATGACCTGCAAAATCATGCTTCATCTTAGTAATGACAGTACTAGATGCTAGATTAGGAAGTAGGTCAACCTTGAACCAATTTGAGTAAGATTCTACTAACCCCAAGTAATGCTGCCCATTCCACTTGAAAATACTGTCGACCAAGGTAGTTCAGGAATTTGGTTTAGTTGAAGTGATTCCTTCTGTCGATGTGGCTTTGTACTATTACATACAAAACAAAATGAAAATACTGTCTCAATGTCATGTGACATAGAAGGCCAAAACACTAGTTCTCTCACTCTCCTTTTTGTAGAATCGGTTCCTGGGTGGCCACGATGCATGACAGTGATGTACTCTTGTTGCAAGGACTTTGGAATAATGACTTTTGGACCTTTCATGACAATACCATTGTTTGACAAAATCTCATCTCTGTTTGGAAAATAAGGTTGCATGTCTTGAGGTAAACTAGATTACGCTGACAGCCATCCACGACTGATAAAAGTGGTTGAGCTTCTGTAAAACAGAATTTGAGGATGTATGATTTTTAAGCTCATTGAGATGTGTGGAAGAAAAATTTCTCACCTCCATGACTTCAAAATCAAGTTTCTTATTCTCACACTCTTCAGTGGTATTTTGGGGTGATCTGGATAATATATCAGCAAGATAAAGAAGTTTGCCTTTGCTGTAGATAAGATTGAAATTGTACCTCTGCAATCTCAAGATCATGCATTGCAATCTGGCTGGAGCTGAATGCATAGGCTTTCTCAAAATAGTGACTAGAGGTTGGTGGTCTGTTTCAATCTGGATAGGTCTACCATAAATATAATCATGGAACTTCAAACATGCAAACACAATTGCCAAAAGCTCTTTCTCTATCTGAGCATACTGCATCTCAGTTTGGGTTAGAAATCTGGATGTATAAGTTTCCCCACTTGAAGAATTACTGCACCAAGACCACATTTCAAAGGATCACAGGAAAGAGTAACTGATTTGTGGGCATCATAGTTATCAGAGAGTTGATGGACTTGTAATTCTGTGTTTCAGGACTTCAAATGTTCTTTGGTGTTGTTCTAACCATGACCAGGATACATCTTTACGTGTTAGCTGTGCTGCTAGTTGGCTTAGGTCTGGAATGAACTTGCAAAGTAGTTAGCCATGCCTAGAAACATTGAAGGGCGTGAACATTGTCTAGAGCTGGCATCTCAATAATTTCTGTTTGCTTGGAAGCATCTGGTCGTAAGCCTGAACTGGTAAACAAATGACCAACATAAGTAACTTCTCGTAACCTGAACTTGCATTTCTGAGGATTTAGCTTAAGATTCATGTGGCAGGCTCTTTCCAGAACTTTCTGGAGGTTTCTGTCATGCTCAGCTTCTCCATTACCTCCTATTAGAATATCATCTGCTATAATAGCACAGGGATGCTTTGAAAAAATTTGCTCCATTGCACATTGAAAGACTTCACTAGCAGAATTTAGCCCAAATGGCATTCTCAAAAATCTGTACCTGCTGAACGGAATACTAAACATAGTAATGAGGATTTCTTGTCAAGCAAAATTTGCCAAGATGAACTCTTTGCATCTAAGACAGAAAAAAGCTGTGGCATTTGGATCAGAGCTGTGACTTCTTTGACTGTACACATTGGGTGATTCGAGAAACAAAGTTAAACATGCAGATGAAAGGCATGGCCCTTGTAATTATGTATCAATAGCCAGCACTTGTAATAACATTCAAATGCACAATAAACTCTTTGAAATACTTTACTTTGTGAAATAGGCTCACTAATGGCTATATTTTGTGAAATAACTGTACTGTAATACTGCACAAACATGCAAACACTTCATACACTTCAGACAACTTGAATAGCTTTCATTAATGTGAAAAAGTAGTGCTTAGCAAAAAAATGTGGTTGCTTCCCTTATTTTATTCATTTTATACAATTCACACTTTTTTTTAAACATTTTCCATATTTATTTTGAATATTTATGTTAATATATGAAGTTTGGCAACAAACTAAGTTGTCCCTGGACATCTTCATGGGGGGGGGGGGTTAGGTTAATATTAAGGGGAGTTAAGTGGGTTGGGGAGGTGAAAGGGTTAATTGGAGGCGGGGATGGTTGGGAGGAAATGAGATAATGATGGGGAGGGGCTTAAAAGGTTTAAGCTAGTGTAGTTGGGTCAAGCAATCACATTTGGCGTGAACTTGCTACAAAGCAGGTTTACGTCCGAGATGACCTGTGAGAACTTTGAGGCTCAGGTAGCCCTTGGGGTTGGTGGAGAGATGAAGAGTGAGGTGAGTGTGGTGGTACATTATTTCCTTCATTGGTAATAGATTTCCAAAGCTGTGGTGGTCTTGGTGGTGATACTGATACCTTGTAGGTTTCTGAGTTGGGGCAGTTGTCAAGGGGTGGGGAGGCATGGCATGGGCCAAATACATACAGACTAGTTTAATTTTGCATTGATATGTTGCCTTTGTGGATGTAGGTGTGGAGGTGCACTGCATGGGTGGTTAGCTTTCCAATTCTTCCTTCACATTCCATTTCTGTGATTTCTTGGTATGTGAGTGAATTAGAGTGGTTAGGCGACAGGGTTAAGTAATGGCGGAGTACCCATTGTTGCCTTGCATGCAGTGGTGGAATCACACTGGGATAATGAAACACACAAGTAGGAAGCTTATGCAATGTATCTTTAATTGCGTTCCTTTATCTGTGGTGTATAAGTAGTGATATTGTATGTTTAGTTTGCGATGTGCTTTGGCATGTGTATAATATTTTTAAAGTTGGGTCTCGGGCTTACAGTTCCTGATGTTTGCGTATATGTATAGGTTGCTTGTTTGGGGTAAACACCTTTTGCACGCTTTTATCTTTTTCCTATTGAGGTATGGATAATCTTGTTCGTCTACCTTCTGAGGCTGTGGGAGCAATATTATATATAATAAAAAAAATCATCTTTGTCTCGGGTTTACCAATCTTTGATTTATGGCTTTGTCTGGATGCTTTCCCTGAGAGTTTGGCCAGTGTGGTTGTGGCCGAGCTGTGTGATCCATTGAGGTGATTTGTCATGGGCCGCGGGAGGACAAAAAAAAAAAAGTCATTTGTTTGGGTGCTTTCTAGGTCGGGGGAGCAAGGCTTGACAGTCATTTCTCACTTTTGGTCCCACAGTTGGCGGTTGTTGACTTGTTGGGGGTCTGGCAACTTTCTGGAGTTGAGAGTGATGACAATCGTGAGGAGGTACTGCGCTTGTTATTGGTGGATTCTGTTGTTGCTTTACTGTGACTGTGTGGTATGTCTTTATTTTCGTGGGCTTTGAGGCAGCCATGGGTAGCTGTTGCTTTCGCGCATGAGCAGGGATTAACTGTCAGGCGGGAGGTTGGGAAGTAATGAGGATGGATGGGCACATGTCGCTCAGTATGCATTCTGGTGGGAGGGTTGCAAGGATTCACACTGGGGGCAGATTTTGTTGCTGCTGCACTTCTGTTTGAGTGTCTGTTGGTTGTGGGTTTCCCGGTTGCTGTACGGTGGGTTTCTGAGCTGTGTCGGTCCTTCTTTGATGTCCAGTAGGTGTTTTGTGGGTTGGTTGTGCCCCCTTTGTGATGGTAGGGATGGTGTGCATGCTTGGTTTCTCCTGATGTAAAACTAAAAAAAAAAAAAAAAAGACTTTGAACTGGTTTTGTCTTGGGGAGGGATGCTCGGTTCATCAGTAGTGGTTCTACAGTGGTCGCTCGGTTTGGATTTCTCGGCTTGGGGTATTGGCCTAAGTGATGCTGTGAGAGGTTTTCGTGGGCTCTGGGCTGGTTGGTGTGTTCATTGTCATGCATGCATGTCATGACCAGCAGATCCCTCAGCTGTGTTATGCCCACAATGGGTGGAATGCACAAATTCAGCCTAGTAGAGTTGGGGGATGTTGTTTCACAGGCTTTGGGGTGCCTGGGAGTGTATGGGTCATTGTTGCACATGCCCATGGTGGGCCTCACTGACTGAATAGGGTCTATTGACAGGATAGATGCATATATAAAGGAAGCTTGGGAAATATCTGTTTGCAGTAGTCTTCATCCAGGGCTGAGATAGCTCTCATTTGGTGTGATGTGTGCTATTGGGGACCAGGATAAAGCATAGTTCTTCTTTAAAAATATAAATGATATGCATTGCAGCATAAAACATTTCTAATGTGGAGCTGCACCCACAAAACAAGTCCCGCTCTTCTATATCCTTATACAAGCTGCACTGATATTGCCATATCATTGAGAAATATGAACTCTATAACCTGCCAGTCATTTTATAGACATGTTAAATTATCACAGAAAAGCATTTGCAGCAAATCAACTTCAAGCAAATGTGATACACTGAAATACATTTGGTGAGTCACACTATTCTCTTTGGTGGAAAATGATAGCTTGACCTTTAAAAGTATAGGTATCAATGAACAGAAAGGCAGTATATTTTGTTTGTAGAGGTTTCCACTTGCATTAATTTTGCACTAAGTGCATATTTAAATTAAACAGCAGTGGTAATTTGCAGATTATTGCAAACATCCTAGTCTGTATTTCAGAATAGTGAAATGAAAGAAATTATAAGAGAAGGATAAACATCTGCACTCTGTTAGCTATAGTATTCAACATCAGGTAAAATTGTATAAAATCTAAGAAAAATACATTCACAGAATGCAGTCTTGGTTTCTGCAGAGCATAGTGGCTTCTCATACATGTCATTTCCTCTCATTTGAAATGTGTGCAATATTTGGATATAAGTCCTACAGAAATAATATTATATGCCACTAAAGTGAAATTCTTTTGATATTTTACATGAGAAACAATACAAGTGACATGAGTAGAAGCAGAATTCCTTATGGGTTTATATTCTTGTTTGCGGTTTTCTCTCTGTCATAGTCTAAGAAACACAGTTTTCCTCTGTAGTAGTTCTTCAAATGCTAGTTTTGGCATACATGACCCACACTGCATCAATATTCAACTCCTTCCTACTTCTGCTTCCATATTATGTTGGTTAGTTTGTCTCATTTGGGGATGGAAGGTTAAGAGCTAGGCAGGTGGCTTTACAATATAAGTTAGCTTAGCTTATTATATGGCTCTAATATATTTTTTTTTTAGATTTTTACAATTTTAACTAAATGTTTGCATTCTTACTTTTAACAAGCAGTTCAGAAAATTAAACAAATTTGAATAACATTGCCTCCTTATCTGAAGATATCTGTTTTGTTAGTTATTTGTTGTAGAAAATACACAACATAAAGGCAGGAACCAATGTTTCTTGTATGTAAAATATTGGAGCTTTTCCTACTTCTGCTTCCATATTATGTTGGTTAGTTTGTCTCATTTGGGGATGGAAGGTTAAGAGCTAGGCAGGTGGCTTTACAATATAAGTTAGCTTAGCTTATATGGAGCTCTAACTGATGTGGTCTGGAATCGCAAAGTTACCCGGGTTGTGGATATTGATAGGTCCTTTCATGTGTGGAGTTTAGTTTTAACATACTCGACTGGTAGTTAAATTTACCTGGGGTATCTGATAGGGTCATTGGATGCATAGCTTCAGTTATGGCTGCTTTGTCATGGATGGGAATGGTGGTGGTATATTTCTTCCCGGGTTGGCAGGATAGGTTGTCCTTAAAGATGCCTTGGAATGTGTAACATATTTTGGATGTTTTACATGTCTTTTCTTTCTTGCAGATGGGGTCTTGGAATGCTGCGGCTGTAATTTGGAATAGGTGGGTATAAGGTGAAGCCTGCTCATTACTATTAGATGGTTTAATTTTGTCCTTTTTTTTGAAGATGGTGGTTTGCTGAGTATCAATTGCGGCGATACAGTGAATTCGCAGATGGTGTGCCGAGTACCAGTTGTGGCGATACAGTGAATTCGCAGATGATGGAAGCAGTGGCGAGTGAGGAAGTTACACAAAGGGAACACAAGTGGGCAACAGTTACTGATAGAAATGGGGTCTTAGAATGCTGTGACTATGGTGGTGTGTCAAGTACCATTGGTGACGATACACAGTGAAGTTTGCCAATAAGGGAAGCAGTGGTGAGCGAGGAGGTTACACATGGGGAGCACAAGTGGGCAACAGTTCCTGATGGAAATTGCTGAAGTGCAGAAGGCATCATGCGGTGACTTGACAAGAGGATTTGAAAGGTGATGTTTTGATGGGATGGATGTTCTCGCCACTTGAATGGGGCTCAAGGTGGGTCTGAGTATTACCTTAGTAAGGAATGTTAGACTTTTGTGTTAATTAGTGGGAGCTGATTATTGGGCTGGGATTTGGGGCAAGTAAGGAAAGGTAGGTAGGGGTGCTGAGGAGTGTGGGGATCCCACGGGATGAGTAGAGTCACAACATTCATAGGAGCATGCAAACTTATTAGGCTGCAACCTTATGGCTCTTGCAAGCCAGTTAAGTTCAATCTTTGCTTTCTTGGAACCATAGGTGGTTGCATTCACTCATCCAGTTTGAACTTTAGGTGAGGGAAGGGACAATGAGGTATTTGCCAAGATGCTAGCATTTGTTTCTAATGGGTGGTAGCTTTAGGAGTGAAAAATTTGTCCCTTTAGTAAGTAGTGTTAATGATGCATACCAGGTTATGGTTTTATAGAATAGCACAAGGATCATTTCACTTGGGGTTTTGGATGAATTTTAGATAGGGTTTAGGAAGCATGGTAGGTAGGTGGCTGTACTGGGGTGGTTTTAGAAACTGGGTGCATGGTTGCAGGGGAGTTAGAAGGTTTAAAGGAAGCTTGGTTGCAGGATAAGGCAGCTGTAGGCAAGGGGTGCTGGTTTCTGCCAGCTAAGGTAGGACATTTAAGTTGGAGTTAGACTGTTCCCTACAGTAATGGAGTTGTTGCACATATAGGATATGCTGCAGTTAACTGGGTCCTGGGGGTGAGACTTGCTACTGGTTGTTTGACTGAGTGCCATTGTGAGTTCAAAGGGTTATAGTTTGTGGTTTTGTTGTGGTTATAGGTTGTCAATATTTTCAGTTTGAGCCATGATTTCATCTTTGAAAGCAGCAGGCTAAAAGGGTATGTGTCCTCTTGGTGGTTGTTCCAGTGTTACAACGGGGTCATGGTAATCCTACTTTATTTAGTTTCATTATGGTGTGTTTCAGTGATGGCATGGCAAAGGGGTTTATGATGGGATGCTAAGGTGCTTTACAGATTATGGGTACACCAAATGATGTTTGGCTTGACCCTTCCCTTTATGGGAAGTGGATTGAACAATTTTGAGTAGTAGGGAGGGGGAACAGCCTGGTCAGGCTGGTTGGAGGAGAAGAGGGACAGGCTTGCCCTCTTCTGTTCCCCCTCTGATGTCTGGATGTTCATTTCAAGGATCCGGGGGAAGGAAATGAGTAGCTGGAGGAAGCTTGCTGAATAGATAAGCAAGCTGAGGTAAAGATGGTGCCTATTTGGTGGAAGGTAAATTCAATGGATGGTGTATGAAGTGAGTTGGGATGCTGCTTCATAAGTAAAGTAAGTAAGCAGAGGCATGGACCCTGCTTGGTGGGCAGGGTGAGTAGGTATACTTCCCTGATTAACATTATAATGAATGGTGTATGAAGTGAGTTGGGACACTGCTTCATAAGTAAAGTAAGTGAGCAGAGGTATGGACCCTGCTTGTTGGGCAGGGTGAGTAGGTACGTTGCCCTAATTAACATTATAATGAATGGTGTATGAAGTGAGTTGGGACACTGCTTCATAAGTAAAGTAAGTGAGCAGAGGTATGGACCCTGCTTGGTGGGCAGGGTGAGTAGGTATGCTTCCCTGATTAACATTATAATGAATGGTGTACAAAGTGAAATGGGATGCTGCTTCATAAGTAAAGCAAGTTAGTAGAGGTATGGACGCTGCTTACTGGAGCAGGGTGAGTAGGTATGCTGCCCTGATTAACATTACAAGGATGTTATGTTGTATTTAGAATCATATTGTGAATAGTTGTAATTAATAAAGTTGGTGATCGAAGCTATGTTATGGAAATTTAATAAAGGTTGTCAAATGTCATTTGGTGTGATGTGTATTATTGAAGGGGACCAGGACAAATGATAATATCAGATATTTCTGTTACTTAGAAATTCATTTAGAGCATTCAGTATGCCTCACTTCATATTTTGCGAATAAGAAATAGGAAAACATCAGGATGGATAGCAGCTTTACAAAATATAAACAAACTGAATAACAAACAGACTACACAGACATACATGCTTACATTTCAACAGCTTGCTGCAAAATGGCAGTCAGGATTGCACGTGTTCAGTATTTATACTCTTGTGCAAGCCTCTAGGAAGCTTCTTAAACTGTACACACGCACTGAAATGCAGTACCTGAATATAGAAAGGTGTGCATCAGTTTTGGCAACTGTGAACCTTATCATGAAGCTGTATATGTTACAGCCAGCTCTGACAGCTGCAGATCATCTGTCTGCAGTGGCAGTACTTCTGTGTCTGTTCTCCATAATTCCATCTGGATGTCTGGCTGGAGTAAAGAGGCATTACCCCTTCTTTATCTGCCTTTATGCTCTTAATTTTAGTACGGACAATTTCATCATAACCTGCATACTCCTGAGTACCTTTGTTATGATTATCACTCAATGTCCAGCTATATGTCTGCTAATTTACTGTTCAGATGGTCCGGGTTTAGTGTTTTTACAATCAATAATTCATTGGCACATACTTTAACTACTTCACGATTTTCCTGTGATTCCAGAATTACTGCTTTATCCACAGCCAGAACAAATTACTTTAAGTAGTTATTTTCTCCTTCATCTGTTTCTTCTCTCTCTTCCCCTCCAGAGCAAAGGAAACAGAAGAAAAAACTGGGGGGGGGGGGCATACTTGATTTACAAATCTACATATAACCATATTTTAGAAATTTATAATAAACAAAACAAAAATCTTTTTAAAATTAAAAAAAAAAAAAATATATATATATATATATATATATATATATATATATATATATATGAGGAAATGTTTTTTTCTTTAAATGCATATATTCCTATTTTATTTCAATTTTCTCACCTACCACATTTGCTTATGCTACAATTTAATCCTTTTACTGCATCAACAACTTTTTATTTAACAACTTTTTACATAGAATTTCACTATTGTCCTGACCACATTTTTCTATCATTACAAATACCACCTTGGGTCTCCCCTAAAAATAGGCCATGTTCAGTGGGTGGTAGCATGACCTGCACAAAAATAAGCAAACAAATACTTACAACCATAAACAACCAAACAAGCAAGGAACTTAAAGAATTAGTTAATGAATAGATTAATTCTGATGCTGCCATGGGTGATCGGGCAACTTATAGTGACAAACTGTAAATGCATTATCTGGCCAATTACATTACAAATAGCACAGAAAGTTTCAGTGTTGCTTAATATATATAAGGTGCAACATATTAAGACTGTTGTACATCGGGGTTGTAAAAGCTAAACCACTTTGAAAATCATTCAAAGGCTGAAGAGACTGTATAAAAGCATTGTAATCTGAAATTGTTAACTACAAGATATTTTAGGGATCCATTATTAAAATCAAATGGGACATGAAATTATTTTGGAGTGCAGAGTACATCAGTGATCTGCCAGCCACTGCCGATTTGAAGAAGGGGGGGGTGGTATATTAAGAGACCAAAGCTTGTGTGGTATGTGCTGCAATTACATACAGAAGAGCCTGCTTTTCATAGAAGATGCAACAGTTGACCAAGCATTAAATACATTATTTTTTACAGAAAAGGTAGTCACATTACATTCAAAATACAAAAAACATAAAGTTCAGCATGTTGTTAACAGAATTTCTATCAACTCTTCTAAAACGTAGTCATGTTTTGAGTTACAGAAAGACACATAATGATATCTATTAATTTAAGCAAAAAGATTCAATATACGAGTATATACATGAAACACAGCAAACACAATATTAATGGCAAATGTAGGTTCGGACAAAATGAAAAGCATGGATCAAAATAGTGAATATAAAAATCAGTGAGGGCAGACAAAATGGAGGCGGGCAGAAAAAAATCTTGGGGCAAGATGCTTTTAAAGCTATATAGTATAAATCAAACTAACAAATCATTTTTGTCTCACTCAAGTGCCAGGAGTCAAACTTAAACAGGCAAATAGATGCAGATGCTTTCTTTATGATTTATATGAAAGAAAATATTTTTACACATAATTGTAAAAGTCAGAGGTGCAGGTGAAAATGACTCTAATAGAACAAGTAACTGTGTCTGTGACATATGAAGGTAAAATATCATATATACATCTGTGTTTATGTAACATAGATGGGCCAATATAGTTTGGCAGATACTAGATAAGGAAAATAAAATGTAACTGTTTTTCTATTTAATATCTTGTAGGTAGCAGCAAAGGAGAGTAACAAACTTGTCATGGCTGCGAAGCTGTTATGATTGTTGACAAGTGACAAACAAGCCTTTGCCAAGGTAATATGACCATTGAAGGGCAAAGAGGTAAAGAATGAAATAAAGACAAATACTAGCCCACAATTCTACAAAAGCTTAAAGGCAACTACAGAAACAGAAAACTTGGACTAAATGGGCTATAGCCATACTGCTAGTGTTTAAGACAGGTAAAGAAACCATATCTTTAGAGAATTCAAAATCATCATCAACTCAGTGCTAAGGATAGTAATAGTAATAATAATTTAGAATAAAGAATAAAAAGTATAGGAGCAAACCAAGGCTGGTAAAATGTATCAACATATGAAAACAGCAGTCCAAAAAGCTGTATCAAACTAGAAACTCCGAATGTTATAAATCCACACAGGAAATTCATAAACCATGGCATTTATTGGTAACAAATAGGCAAGCGCTTTCACCCTTCTGGGCTTCCTCAGACCTTTATACATTTTCATTAAAACTGAGGTCAATATATTCGAATTAAAACATGACATCACTTTTTATTCTAAGTTTAAAAACTATTTCATTATAAAAACATATACAATTTAATTACATATATAATCTAGTAAAAATAATCAAACCTGTATACAATAAAAAGGAATGAGTATCAAACAGGCGGTATATAAAATACATATAAAAAATGTATTTTGTAAATAATAAAACATACAAAGTTACCTAACAGTGAGCCTCCTATTTTTGAGAATAGGTTTAAGGGGAATCTTGCCCTTTAATTCAGGCCATCGATCTGCTCTAAATCTGATGATCCATTTTAATTCCATCCTCTGTGTACTTCCGTATATCTCCACCTCTAATACTGGGAGTGTTGACTTGTATAACTTGAAACCTAAAACTATGCTGGTTGTCAGTTTCTAGAACATGTTTAGATAGGGCATTACAAGTCAATTGTGTATGGATATGATAAGTAATAATAATTTGTTAACCAGGAAGGCCCACAGGATACACAGTCTTTTTCAGGGGCTATTCAAGGGCACTGTATGGTTAAGTGACTTGCTCAATGTCACACAGTAAGCAATGAGAGTTGAGGGTATCAAATCCTGTAACAAAGACATTAAAATACACATCCTTAACCTCTGTGCCAACTGCTAGACAACATGCCATACAAAAAAACAGAGATATTTTTGCATCCTTGAGTGTGTGTGTGTATGTGTGTGTGTGTGCGTCTGTGTGTGTGTGTGTGTGTGTGTGTGTGTGTGTGTGTGTGTGTGTGTGTGTGTGTGTGTGTGTCTGTGTGTGTGTGTGTGTGTGTGTGTATGTCCATGTGTGTGTGTCTGCCTGTCTGTTGGTGGGGGTGAGAATGGAGTCATGCAAATTAAACTTGCACAAGCATACTTACAAACAGAAATGAAAGAATATTCCAAGATATTACTAAAGTAGTAAGCATAAATGTTTGTTACAGAATAACTGCTGTGTTTTTTACTTTGTTTTTAGTGTGGCATCACTTATCTATCATCTATAAATGACAGCTTGCTGAAAAGGAAGATGGCACAGGTTTATATTATATGATCGAACTTTCAAAAGTTCTACTGTCAGATGGTCGACACCATATGACTGAACTTTTGAAAGTTTGAACATTTTAACGGAGATCTCCCTACAGTGAAGAATGGGAAGATATCCCTTTTCTGCACTGTAGTGCAATCTCAGAGTTGGCATATTTAAAGAGCGGGGGTGTAAGGGGTGCTTCCCCCCACATTGGAGGTGCAGGGGGGCTTGTCCCCCTGCTTAAAATGTTCAGGTAGGTTATCTGTGTAGTTTATTTTTTTTTATTAGATGTTCGAACTTTTAAAAGTTCAATCATATGGTGTCGACCATATGATAGTCGAACTTTTGAAAGTTCGATCATCTAATATAAACCCAGATGGCACATCATGAGGATAACAGAAGAGCTGTCATACACAGGCTAAAGTATTATGGGCTTTGAGTAAGTAGAAAGAAGTATGCATTTCTTGAGGTAAAACTTCACAATACTGGTATATGATTGATAAAAATGGACTATGTATGTCACAAGATAAGACAGAGGCTGTCTTAAAGGCACACTGGTCTATGAATGTGTCAAGATTATAGTCATACTTGTGGCCCCATGCTGCAGAAAGATGAAGCCTTAGAGAGGTGTCAAAAGGATGACAATGATTGGCCGACTCAAATTTATCTTTCCTGGGAGAAGGGAGATGGCACTGACTGTCCAAATGAGTGATACCCAGGGGGAGCACTGGAAGTTGCATCCATGGAGCTGTGGCTTCCTATGTACACACTGCATAACAGAGTGCCACTTACTCATAGAAGTCACAAAAGTCACATGTGGTAGCATGTATGCTCACATAGGGCAGCAGCATTTGTGTAGCTCAAATAAGCCAGTGCAGGTTTAGGGCTGCTAACTATTATTAGAAAATCTATAGGATTCATCAGACTGTCTGACTTCCTCATCTGACTCACCTCTCCTGGAGGAATTGAATGATCTGATCAGGGTGGCCTAATGGTTAAGGTGTTTGCTTTACAAACACAAGGTGCAGGGTTTGAGTCTCACAAGGGATAATTGGCTAAGCTTAAAATGGCTCGCAAGGGCAGTTAGCTTAGTACTAATCTATGCGTCTATGAGACCCTCTGGTTGGGATCAAATGGGTGATAGGGTGCTCATCTAGACTGGAGATACCTGGCTCCTCACCCCAGAAGAACAACAAATGGGTTGATTATGCAATGGTAGGGGCGCCATTGGTCAAGATCCTGGGGATGGAGTGGGATTTAATTCATAATAAGGACAGGTAACCTACTACTTGAAGCATCCATTGAACCTTTCAATATCACTACATCCATTAAACACACTGTTACAGAATGGATTTGTATGGAAAGGAACACACAACTGTGAGATGCTCTGAAGGAAGTGAAGGTGATCACAGCAGATGAAGTACTTAGAAAGTTGATCCATATTTGCTTATTAAGTTATCATGATGCTTCACAATACAGAAATGGTGTTTTCTACTACAAAATCTCCAGGAAGGTACAAAGGGATCCACTGATGAGGATGGTCTCTAGGAGACCCTACAATCCAAACTTCAAAAATGCCTTCCTGAATCAGTTCCTGTAACTTGCAGATTAGTGAAAAATATTTTCACAGTCATCCTGCTACTTAGCTATATCATCTCAGCTTCAACTACAAGCAGAAAAGCTGAATGGTACTGCAGTTTGTAATAGTTATAACTGCAGTTCAGTATAGCAAAGTCATATGTTCTGGATTTTTTTTCTGGCAAAGATAGCCCTTTCAATAAAGCTGAATATGAAATGCTGACTTACCTGCATACCATCCTCAAGTGACAAGAGACTATCAAGTTATAATCAGAGCAATATGTTCAAGCTGCGCTCATGTTTCAGATTGATTGGCAAATTCAGAACACTTGGGAGTGCAAGGAATTCTTTAGAAAGAATCCACCACATTTAGGTGTCACAAGAAAATGGGTACTGAAAGACAAACTATAGGATTATATATAGTACAAGGATAAATTTAAAATGAGAGCTTACTGCTGGTGGGGTGAAGGGACAAAAAGGCACGCAAGTGCTGGAATAACTGATACTCCCCTAAAAGTACAATGGACAAGGTAAGCTTGTCTGTTTTTTTTATGCTGGAATTGGAATATATGCAAAAGAGAGGAGGCAGCAAATAGTACTAACAGGCAATGTGAATAGTGTGAGGAACAAGATTTGTAAAACACCAAATATGCCTATGGGAGGGAAAGGAGGTACAACAAGTATATATGAAACTGGGGTCTGAGTGGAGAGAGACAGAAGCAATTATGGTAGTGATTATGCATATTCTGCTTCAGAAAGTCAGAGTAAAGAAAAGATTGAATACAAATGTTAGGCATAAGCAAGAGAATGCCTTACATGGTAGGAAGCCATACAGCACAGTGGTTAATGTGTCAGGCTGCAATGCAGGAGGCATTCCTCTGAATCTGATTTGTTGTCACTTGTAATCTCGGAGATCCCAAATTAATACACTCTGTAAATGAAACTTGAATGTTAAAGTCTGATTACCCAATCAGTTAAATAACTAAACATGGTAGAAAAAAATGAAGGTCTGACTTGTTTTAATGTAATTCTTGATTTGTTTCTTCTTGTACATGTAGGTACATGTTTCACACACGTGGACCTTTAAAAAGAAAGAGTTATGTCCAGAGCAATATATGGTGACGCCATAAATTATGTACACATTAAGGCACAAAGAAAAGCTGAAAACAAATATTCTACCTTGCCTAAATATGTAGAAGTTTTTTTTTTTTCTTAAATGAACCTATTCTACCAAAATAGCTAGTAGGGAGCACATGGGGATTAAAAGGATTATCTCTCCATCTAGTGTAATGAAAATTACTATAAGTGAGTAATCACCAATCACTCATCCAGTTTGGTTGAATAGTATCTGATAGTGGCCCCATGAACAGCTGATACCATCCACAACACTTACTATGGAAAGAAAGATGATTGCCAGACCTTTCTTCCATATTGCTCACAAACACCTCTAAAGTCAGTTCAGAATTAGCCCTACATCTATTTGCATGTCTATAAGATGTGGAAGGAAACTGGAGAACTCCAAGTCAACCCATGCAAACACAAGAGTGAGAGAAAGACTCTCACAGAAGACATCCCAACCAAGAACTATACTATAGATCCTCTTATTATATGGTGACAAAATTGCAAGTGAGCAATACCTCATTATTAATACAAATATGAATGCCCTGTTTACACAGATAGGTCAGTTCCCAAAATATGTCTTGACAATTGAGTGTTCATATGGCTTGGAAAGATGATGACACAGAGACTGTGAAAAGACCCTGTGGCCTGAACCGGATCTATATTGAAACATCGAATGTTGAAAACAGTGAACGATGTTTCATCGACACATGTTGAAACCACAGAACAGCGATTTCTTTCCTAGGGAAAGAAATCGCTCTTCCAACCAAAAAAAAAAAAAACATTAAACACTTCCAAATACATACACATGTACTCTAACCCTAATTGTACCCCCCAAAAAAACAGTAAACAACTGAATACATATATGCACATAACCCAACCATACATCTAACGGAAAAAAAAAAGTAAACATTTTAAAACATATGGGCTTACCTTAACCCGCACCCAAACCCTAAGGTCAGTAACTCTTGCACATTTATGTAAAAAGTTCCAAACACATACACACTTACCTTAGCCCTAATTCTACCAACCCCAAAATAAAAGTAAACAGCTGAAAACACATACTCACTTAACTCAACCATACATCTAACGCAAAAAAAAAAAAAACAGTAAACACTTTCATACATATGCACTTACCTTAACCCGCACCCTAACCCTAAGGTCAGTAACTGTTGCAGATTCACAGTCGGGAGCTATACCAAACAAGGGACCACACTACAGTGCAGAACATGGCAAAGCAACGAAGCAGTCAAGCGACGTCTTTCCCAGGGAAAGAATTTGCTGAACAGCCGCTTCGCTGTTTTCCCTGTTTGCTCTTAATTTGTCAACGAAAACGCATTCGACAAAATGTGTTTTCATTGTTCTAATAGGAACCCTCTGAACCTTGACTCTGTATAAGGACAATAAAAAAAATAATAATAATAGCAGCATGGCACATTTTGAGATGAGGTATCCACAGATTTTTTTTTTTTGAATAGGGGGCAAAATGTCAAAAAATGACCTAGTTATGACAGTTTGTTATTAATGTACACATAGAAATATCCCATAACAGCACCATTAAGCCCTTATGATGCCCCACAGTTAGCTGATGACAGAGGAAAAAAGAATCCTCCTGGTGTAAAGAATACATAGAATACATACCGTGAGAGAATGCGTTGGTAAGTCCAATGTGGATGGTGAGGGAAACAAAAAGGGATTTTTTTCTTTTTTTAAATGGTGGGAAGGAGCTATTGCTTTTCAGTTTCAGATTATTAACAATGGCTGAGGGTTGCACAGCACCTAGAATTACTGTCTGACAACACTTAGTTCTTCAGTTCAGTTCTTGGCTGGGTTGCCTTCTGTGTACAGCCTGCATGTTCTGTCTGCATTCATATATGTTTTGACAGGTGCACTGGCTTCCTCCTTCACAAAAGTAAATGCCATAGGTGAACTGTTGATCTTCCAAATCCAAACTGCCTGTAGGTAGGAATGTCATTTATAAGTGAGCATGTGTGCTTCTTATGATAACCTGGCATCCTATCCAGGATTAGTTACCATGTTGTGCACTTACTGATACAGGGACAGATTACTGCTTCCTAATAACCCTAAACTGAATTCAGTGGTTTATCAGGGAATGAATGCATGAACAATTGTGGAAGAGATACCCAAAAGTGGAATGGGGTAATCGACGACATAAGACAGTGTATGTGTGAACTGTATTTTGCATGAAATGGTATCTGTTAGTTTTGGTGCTTCCAGTGGTAGATTAATCATTCACTGGTATTAGGATGCTCACAGATATCAGCGGATTCAGCAGCCAAGCTATGACTGCAGAGGGGCTGAGCTGGAAAACTGCAGAGATTAGATGTAAGAATTCTTATTATTATTATATTTCAGGGACTGACCAAGGATGGCTAGCATCCCTCTTGTCACTGTCAATGGATCTGGGTATGGGTTTGAAACTGCAGTGGGTAGGCATGGACTTTGTTTTATTAAAAAATACAGAGAGACACTTTCTTGCTATGGAAGCTTCTGTTTAATAAAGGATTCCAATATGACTCAGATAAAAGAAGTATTGGATGTATTGCAAAGTCTTGCACCTGATTCTGACAGTTAGTAAGCTGCATGTTTTAGGGACTGATACAACAAAGTAGTATGTTGACTGCACACATGCACAAGCTAATACAACAAAGGAAGAACATAAAACACAACCCAACAAATGTAGTAGGGACTTAAAAGGACAATTTTGAGAAACATGAACCAGAGTTCAATAAACAAAATAACATTGAGCAAAAGCTCAATAAGAAACAGTAACAAGAAGGTGAGTATTCACATGCAACAAGAGAAGAAAAATCAGGTAGCATAGCAGAAGACACACTGCAAAAAATAGAAAGAGAAATATGAACTAGAAGAGGAGGAAAAGGAAAACAGATAGTCAACAAGATGTACCCAGTGGTAGGGCAAATAGACATTTAGAACCCTCTAACAGGAGCTGATCTACAGTTTGGAAAATTATCTTTTCAAGAGCACAATCTAATTAGCCTGAAAAACAAATACATGGCCAAATGCTCTGGGCATGATTTTTTGTGTGGAAACAGACTTTAAGATTCTGGTGCAGATCTTTATTTTTCAGAATGTATATAATCCTTAACTCTGAAAATTCAACCAAAATTTCAAAGAAAAAAAGCATGTGTGGTAGACTCCAGGCATTACTTCCCTTGTGTTACCTTCCCCTTCAGGGTTTGTTGAAAAACTGCAACTATTTTTAGTCAGATTTCTATTAAATTCTCTGCTTAGTAATCCAGACAGTATTTACTGGAGGTTAACTAAGAGCAGGACATTTCATGGTTCTACTAAAGCTGTTGTGACTTGAGCTTTATCACCTGATTTTCGGCAAGAATACAGGCCCAGAAACATTTGTGTTTACAAAGCTGTCCTAAGACATGACAGTGATAAGCCTGGAAAATCTAGCAACACAAACATCGTGAGTGAGAAAAAACAAAGACAAAAGAAGTCATTTGTTTTATAACATATCACTTAAAAGACATTGGAATTTGTGCTGATGTGTTTTTCTCTAAAACAGATTTCTAAAAACATGATTGTTTGTGTTACACAAAGTGGAGGCATAAATTTACATGACTTTTGGTATGGTTTCATTGACTTTTGACACGTTTCCCATAACACGGCATCATTTTCTCTATAATATACCATGACAAACATATAGCCCGACCCTAAGCTATAAAATGCTAGACTGCATATTTTTATGGGACCTATAAACCAAGCACAGTGCAACAACCATGAGTAAGCAACACAACACCTAGCAATTTAGAATACAAGGAAACAGAGTTCTAACTTTTTGATAATAAAACACTGTGGTAGTAGTACTAGAGGAATAGATGTTTAAAGAAAAAGACACACACACACACACACACACACACACACACACACACACACACACACACACACACACACACACACACACACACACACACTGCCAGGAGTCATTTTCTCTACTACATTACTACTTTTGTGACATAAGAAATCTTTGGAACCACTTACAGTTGCTATGTTTTTTTAATTACTCACATTTCTTATGGCATCATACCTCTCAACTTTTTACTGCAAGAAATCTAGACAAAGACTAAAATACTGGGGGGTTGGGGGGCAAAGGCCCAAAATACGGATATATTTTAAATATTGTTCTTATAAACTTAGAAAGTAGCTAGAACAATAGGATTTGTGTTAGCATGCATTTTTCTGAAGGATATGAAGTACAAAACTCAAATGCATGTCATTATTTATTGACTTCAGTCTTCAGTGATTTTCCAGAAAACCACAGATTTTACAAGGAACAGCCCAAAAATATGAGGCACAAACCTGGACATTCTGCAAAAATCTGGACAGTTGAGAGGCATGTGCATACATTTTTTTTGGTGCTGTGTATTATCTATATAGATGTATCCTTGATGTGTAAGTCATACAGACTGCTGCTGAAGCTCGAACCTGAGTATAAGTTTCAGGCATGCAGTTGCTGCACCTTAGCCGAATGCATTGTTCAAACTTGAGTGAGGTTAAATGCGAAAGCCTTAGGGAGGGAGTGGGGGTGATTTTAGAGTTAGGGAGTGAGAAGGGAGTTTTAGGGTTAGGAAGCAGAAGGAGAGTTTTAAGGTTAGGGAGTTGGAAGGGAGTTTAGTGTTAGAAAGTGATAGGAAAATTTAAGTTGAGGAAGGCGATAGAATTTTAGGGTTAGGGAACAAGAAACTAGATTATGAAGAGGGTGGGAGTTTTATGGAAAGAGTGATGGCTCTGGTAGGGCTAGACAGTTTAACAGGGTCAGGTGCTGGGATGGCTAGTTTAATAAGACTGAGCTAGTGAAAGTTACTTGCCTTTTTGAACAAGTGGCAGTAAGAAAGCGTATTATAAGCTACTAGCACACAAGCACACGTCAACCTCACGAAATCTGGATAAAGGGAAAATAATGGGACTGTGGTGGGGCAAAGACCCAAAATCATTTACATACTTTAAACATTGCTCTTATAAACTTAGAAAGTTCCACAAAATAAAGCACAAGGTTCAGTTCCAAAATAAGGCCATGACACCAGTTCCAAGAAAGGCTGTATGAGCGATTTCATTCCTTTCTTGGAATTGGTGTCATGGCCTTATTTTGGAACTGAATCTTGTGCTTTATTTTGTGGAATTATTACCTTTGAACTTTGTGGATTTGTGTTTGAAAACTTAAAAAATTGCTAGAATAACAGTTTTGCTTTAGCATGCATTTTCAGAAGGATATGAAGTTTGAAACTCAAATGTATGTCATTATTTAGTGATTTTCAATTCTCAGTGATTTTACAGGAAACCACAATGTTATCAGGAACAAACTAAAATATAAAAATATGGAAATTCTGCAAAGATCTGGACAGTTTAGAGGCACAACTTTCATGTTTATCATAGGAATTGACAGAATAAAAGAAGATTCCTCATATTTCTGGGTAAAAGCTTACAGTTTGAACTCTTCTGTGCCTTTTTAGTGTTGTTCACACAAACACTGCATCTGACAGACAACTACACAGATATTACAGGAGGTATAGTAATGCACTTTTCAAGGTACTGACAACCTGGTCAATGATGGAAACAATATAGTCCCGTAAATCATCTTGCAGACTGTATGCACCCACCACTTAACACAAAAGCACATATATTAGACAATGCATGTTTCTGGAGGTAATTCAGTTTCTGTACTATTAGCACACTGGTGCAGTGGATAGCATTTTAGTTCTCAGTTGGGGTGCCTTTTGTGGGCAGTCTCTGTGTCCTTATCCTCTGGGTAGGTTTTTGCTGGCAGCTCTAATTTCCCTCAAAATGACTACAACATACCTAATTCAATCGCAGTGTATAAATGACAGCATAAAAAAAAATTACCATCCTAGGTGATGCTGGGTCAAGTCCCCAACCATCTTAGTTAATATAATATTCTAGTCTCTCCTTGGAATAAGTTATATAGTTCTACTTAAACTGTCTGCCACTTTAGCAGTCACTATCCCACAGTGTGTGTATGTATGTGTGTGTGTGTGTGTGTGCGTGTGTGCGTATGTGCGTGTGTGTGTGTGTGTGTGTGTGTGTGTGTGTGTGTGTGTGTGTGTGTGTGTGTGTGTGTGTGTGTGTGTGTGTGTGTGTGTGTGTGTGTGTGTGTGTGTGTGTGTGTGTGTGTGTGTGTGTGTGTGTGTGTGTCCTGAAATGGGCAAGTATATTCACAAGCCCCAGGATTCAGCAAGCTTTGCACAGTGTGCAGGAATAGTGCAGGAGCTGCTGGAGGCAATATGGCCGTGGAGAGATCCAGGAACAAGCTCCCGGGATGTGCACGAGCACTCCTGCACTATTCCTGCACAGACACAGCTCCTGTATGCAAATTACCCCATTTGCAGGTGAAAACCATGCAAATGAGGTAAATTTGTGATCCAGGAAGCTGGCAGACATCCGTGCAGGACTAGTGAAATCTGTAAAAATGTATTCGGTTAGTAACCGAGTACATTTCTGAAAACTACAAAACAGACCCATGACAGCTCCAAATAAAGGGTGTATATAATGTGTAAAGCATGCCAATGACCAAATATATGGCTATTGGCATGGAAAACAGTTGCAAAAATAAAAAAATAACTTCTATTTTTTTTGGCCGATTTCGGACTTTAAGCGTAGGGCAGTGACGCTCAAATGGGATCGGATGGAAAATAAGAGAAAAACCCTGAAAAAAGCTTTCCCTGCAAAATCACAATTTTGCCATTAAAGTCAATGGCAGGCAGAAGACAACAAGGCCAATGAATAGTGGTTGCTAAGGGGGAAAGCTCAGTGTCAGACTTGTAACTAGGCATAAGCAGGCATTCCTATGCAAATGAGGGAAATGATACTAAATCCCAGATTTCCCCTCATGGCTAGCCTGCACCCAACCGTGTAGGTGCAGAAAGACCATGATACAAGCCTAAGAGCTAGCTGACATCATAGAGGGGTGTGTCAGGCATACTGTAAGCTTATTGGAGCCCTGTGACTTGGGTTTGCCCTTAGCTTAGCAAAGCTAAGCAAGGGTCTGTGTCTGAAGCTGCCAAGCACTCTTTACATTACCTAAGTGGGTGCGCGTGCTGCACACCCTGTTTTAAACGAAAAAAAAAAAGTAAACCAGGAAATAGCAGCTCCATGCACATCTGAGACTGTGTTTTTGCGGCATGCCTTGAGGCTTAAACAGGAAGGCAATGGGAAGGGAAAACAGCAGTAGGAAGGTAATCAAGGAGAACTAGCATAGCTGGCAGGTGAAATGTATCAGAATCAGTCAATTTCACAGGCAGCAGCCCAGCCCAGCACATTACTATAAACTATGCAAACACCTTTCCCTCTGTTTTTTCCCAAAAACTCTATACCACCGGTGTAAACAAACAGGAAAAGTTTACCTCACAAAAAACAAAACAAAATAATAGAGGCTGCATTAGGTCTCATAAATCAACATGTAGAAGAGGCTGAGGGTTGTGAGGATGAGAATGCTGATGACCAACCCACAGTGAGGAGAAGGAGAAGAGTGTACAGATCCAGAGTAAACTACCAGGGGCTACATGAACTGGAGAGAGTGGAGCACTATAGGGTGGACATGGATTTCCTATAGCAAATTGTTGAGCTGTGCCGGCCACGCCTTACACACAGAACCCACAGAGGGGAACCCACCCCAGTGGATGCCAAGGTATGTGTAGGCCTAAGAATACTAGCCACAGGTACCTTCCAAAGGCTAACTGCGGATATCATGGGGATCTCACAGGCATCAGCATCTAGGGTACTCCACCAGTTCCTGGATTCCATGTCAGCACATGCCGGTGAGCATATATATTTCCACAACACCCATGAGGTGTTGACCAGCAATATGCACCTCTTCCACCAAATAGCAGAATACCCTGAGGTAGTTGGTGCTATAGACTGCATGCACATACACATCAAAGCACCACCCGGTGAGTGGAGTAGGGTCTACATCAACAGCAAGGGCTTCCCCTCCATCAACTGCCAGGTTGTGTGCAATGCCCAGGGCATTATAATGAATGTCTGTCCTGGCTGCCCTGGAAGCTATCACGACTCCCACATCTGGCATATGACGCAGCTGTACCAGAGTTTGGCCAATGGGGACATCCCTTATGACCACCTAGTGGGGGATGCTGGTTACGCACTGGAGCCATGGCTGATGACACCCATCAGAAATGTACACACACCCGAACAAGAACTCCATAATGAGGCACATGCGCAGACCAGAATCATAATAGAGCATGTGTTTGGGATGCTAAAGTCATGGTTCCAGTGCCCAGACATATCCGGTGGAGCCTTGCAGTACTCACCAGCTACATTTACCCAAATTGTTATTGTATGTGCCATGCTACACAATATGATCCTGTGAAAACAGCTGCAGCAGGAAAAGCATGGGGCAGGGCCACAGAGCCCCCCACCATTGCCAAGGCCTGCACAGGCACAGAGTGAGCCTGCCACAGTAGGTAGAAGGAGGCATGCCCAGTATGCCCAGGCCTTGGCAAGGAGGCAACACATAGCACATACACTGACACAATAGGAACCTAGGGAATGACACCTCTCTCTGACTCACACATACAGTAAAAGGGATGCCAAGCATGACACTACCTGTGCTTAACCATGTATAGGGAGTTTACTATGTGCCATCCAACATAGTCAGCCCTCCAGCACCATCCTCAATACTGGCGCAGCCACAAGGTAAGTCACTCTCCCTATCAATTGCTGAATGGAGTAGTATGTTTTGTTACTTGTATCTATGGTATGTATCTATGGTATGGATTTGAGAATGCAAGGGAATCAGGTGGCTGAATGGGATGCCAGTAGATAGTAGACACCTATAGTGGCAGCATGAATTCTGTAACAAATACTGGTGTCACCATAGCAGCCAGTACTAGACAAGGTGACAAAACCCACTGCAGGAAATGTGGTGGGCCAAATGTGTGTCCATAGTACACACACATGCCAGTCAGGGAGGCTCACATACCCAACAACAGTCTCAGCCAGCATGACAGGCATAGACAAACATGAAGAAAGGCTGTGCTAAGGCCTCTGATTGATGGCTATGGAGAACAGCCCACCTCCAGACCTACACAGACAGACTACAACAGGTCAGGCAGTGGGATGTTAGTTCTGAAGGGTAAGAAGTCTGAAACTGAAATGTAGGTCAATGAAACCTAAGAACTGCAGTACACTGATATGTCTCTAGTCTGCATGATAGGTCAGAATACAGAATGAAATGGAGTACCTGAAATACCAGTACAGTCATAGAAATGTGTACAGTTGTCAGGTGTAACCCCCCCCCACAATCATATGTAGAAATGTTGTAACGTGTATGTGTAGGTATAATAACAGTGGAGCACAGATTACCTGAGCCAGCCAAAGTAGCAGGATAGATTGTAGCATGTGTACAATATGCAGGGCTGTGTGTGTTAGATCGGTGTGTGTTGTATATTGTGTAAGAGTGATCAGCATGTAGGCATGGTGAGGTTTGTCCTGGTGGCCACTGGCCAGTACTGCCGATGAGAAGGCCAAGTTCACACAACTGCAGTGCCAAACACAATGTATACCAGCAAGACACATTCCAGCAGTAAGCCATAGTAATTGTTTGGATGGAATATCTGTCACCATTTGAAAGATGGACATGGCATGAATGTGGGTGAGACATATAAACAGTACACAGGTGGAAGTAAACTAGACAGACAGTGTATAAAATGTTACTGTCAAATGGACACACCTTTGCAATTGTACATACAGGTTAGCAGCACATTAGTTGGATTTGTAGTATGGAATACCAATGTTGTCTAGCCAAACACTGGCAGACCACAAGGGTCACAGGTATGAAGTATTGAGAAACTGCTGATGTCCCTGCACAAGCCAGCATAAGTGGAATACCCCATGTATATCTGTGAGTCAGCTGCAAGTAGCTTCCATAGCACACATGCACCCAGTTCACCCCACCATCAACCACAGGTACGTTACAGGTCTTATCCCTGCTGTTGGGAATGAGTTCAATATGACCCCCACCTCCATATAGAAATAGCCACAGAATGCAGCATGCTGAAGAGGTGTCCCATGCTGGTGTGTCCCTAGCTGTAAGCAGCACCCTGCCAGCATCCACACCACTGGATCAATAATGACAGAACCTACTGACATTAACACCTTGCACACCTACCCTGTCACCCCAGGGGAATATAGTGTCTTGCAGTCTGGGACTGTAGGAGTGACACAATGCAATGGCCTGCTACAGATGGCCTGCATCACTACCAAATGCCCTACAGTCCTCTGCCAAAGGCCTGTGTCTCACCCATACTACCAATGTATGTTATGTCATGGACTCCCAAATAACAACATAACATGGTCCACAGAACCCAAATGCAAGGCCACGTTGACAAATCCCAGTAACATACCCACCATGTCTTACTGCATGAACTGTGCACCAACACCAAATACTGCTGGGATGAAGTGATAACTATAGGGAACTTATCAGATAATGTTTGCATAATGTTTGGAAGAGGATAGAATAACAGAATCTGGGGGGTAGGAGTATGGATGCCATGGAGTGTGTGAAGTCTGTAACTCAGCCATGTGCACATACTATCCCTGCCTGCAAACACAGGAATGGCTGGCTACAAACCTGCTTTTAAACCACAATGCGAAGGGGTAATGACCAGAAATATGGCCCCTGCCTCTGGGTAACCTGTGTGAATCTGTACAACTGTAAGGTTTGGCCACAGCAGGATATGGCCATACTGTCATGTTGATATAAAATCCCATAAGCCAAATAACTCCAAGTCCATGAAAAGCACAGTAATCCAACACTGTTCAGTGATAAAAACGAAGTTTAATTGCAATATAAAGAGGTTAGCGCTTTCGCTGAGTAGCTTCTTCAGACCTTAATACAAATGAACAAAAATCTACAACTCTTAAATATGCAAAAAGGCGCCAAACTGACAAATGCTACTTAAAGCTATATCAACAATATTAAAACACATTTTGTTGCATCAGGACTTACTCAATAAAAACGCATCATTATAATACAAATCATGAAAAGCATATGTATAAATTGCAATTATTGATGCTAAATGTTGTAAACATGCATCAAATATTTAAAAACTAATAACATATAAAACTTATAATGTCCAACATAAAATGATGGACACAAACTCTAATTTATTTACAATGCCTTATCCTCCTCAATTTCAAAAGTGGACGAAGGGGGACTTTACCATTGAGTCCCGGTGGCATATCGGATCTAAATCTGATGATCCAGTGTGTCTCTCTGGCCTCCGTATAATTCTCAATGTCTCCCCTTCTATGGGTTTTAGTGACTTGTTCCAGAATCCTAAACTTAAAATAATGGTCTGTACCACTATCATGTACATGTTTGGCAAGCGCATTGTGTAAATGACCCTTCCTGATGTAATAAACGTGTTCACGAATCCTGTCTCTAAGACAGCGATTCGTTTTGCCTATATAAAATGCCGAACAGGCTACACAAGATGCAATATACACTACATTCTTAGACATACAATTACCACGTGCACGTATGGTGTAATCACCTAATCCTAGGGGATGTGCAAAAAGTGGGTCTGTAAGGATGTAAGAACAGAAATTGCATCTATTGCATGGTACTGAAAAATGTTCATGGACATCCAAGTCGTGATGTATAGTCTTTGGGTAACATAATAAATTTTTAAGGTTCTTCTTGTTCCGATACACGAACCTAGGTCTATCCCCACTAATCTCTTTAATTTTAGGGTCTACTGATAGGACATGCCAGTGTTTAATAAAGATGTCTTTAATAAAACCTATATCTTTAGTATAATACACTGGAAAAACTAGCTGTTGGTTCTGCCCTCGTAGACTGGTGATTACACTATCGTCATTAGTCCTAGTTAGATGATGTTCATCCGCCCCTTCAGAGAAATAGGGCTTGGCTCTAGTATCTCTAAGAACTGAAATATCACCCAACCCTGTTCTAAAGTCCATCATGCTATAACCACGTTCTCTCAGCCTGTCCTCCAGATCCTGCAAATCCGTTCTATATGCTGAGTCACCAGGTGTATATCTGGACACACGCATGGCTTGTCCACGAACAATGTTCTTGTAGACAAAGCCAGGGTGCATGCTGTGACGGTGCAGAAGCATGTTCATATGACAGGGTTTACGATATAAACCTGTGTTGATCATCCCACCTGCCAACTTCTCAACATATACATCTAAAAATGGAATGTATCTATCAGACCATTCCACAGTAAAATTCAAAAAATCTGTTGCTGCATTGATCTCCCAAATAAAGCGTTCGAGTTGTGCAGACGTGCCCTTCCAAATAAGAAACAGGTCGTCTACAAAACGCCTGTAAAACAGAACAAAATCCTTATAAAACTCATTCTGATACAAATGTCTATATTCCCATTCAGCCATAACGAGATTGGCGTAGCTATTGGCACATGAAGTGCCCATAGCTACGCCATCTCGCTGAAGGAAAGTTCGTTCTTGAAAACAGAACACGTTCGACTCCAAAACAATCTCTAACAAGATGAGAATCAACTCAATATCAATACTTGATGATAGGTCTGACCTTCGCAAATAAGTGCTAATCATGTTGATACCCTCTATATTGGGTATAACTGTAAAAAGGGATTGGACGTCCATTGTCACCAAGAGGAATCCCTCTAAGTGTGTGCAAGAATTAATATATTGATAGAGGTCTAACAGGAATTGTTTAGTGTCCTTGAGAATATGACAATTGGCTTCTACCATTGGTCTCAATTTACTCTCTATATATATGGAGAGTGATTCAGTGGACCACCCTCTGCCAGCCACTATAGGTCTCATAGGTGGAAGAATAGGGTCCTTGTGAATCTTGGGAAGGCCCTGTATGGCTGGTATCAGCGGATGTGTAACATACAAAAACTCAAATAAAGCTTGATCAATAACTTTATTCTCAAGCAAATCTGCCAATATCACCTGTATCCTATTGATAATAAAATCAACCCTGTACCCTGAAATGGGCTCATAAAATCTCTCTTCTCCTAGCATGTTCATCATGTCATGTCGATATCTAGCGGTGTCAAAAACCACAATCCCTCCCCCTTTGTCGGCTGGGCGTATAATAATGTCCTGATTATTACACAACCTTTTCAAAGCTTCTCTTTGTTTAAAAGTAAGATTGTATTTATTCCTGTTACGAGGACCGTATTGTCCCTTCATCTTGTACAAATCATCCTCTACTAGTTTACTGTAGGCCGCAACTAAGGGGTGTATTGGTGGTACAAATGTGCTGGGTTTTCTGTAAGAGTGGCTAGAAATGGCTTCCATTCCATTATATTCAATTCTCAACGACAAATTCCTGACAAATAACTTAAAGTCTCTTAATGTTTCCTCATACCTACTATATGTAGTGGGAATGAACGTAAGCCCCTTTGACAAGACTTGTAGTTCATCAAAACTCAAGTCATACCCAGCACATTTGTACCACCAATACAAATTGTCTGTGTAGGGATCAATGCTTTTGAGGCCATTTGCAGTCACTACAACTTCCACTGCCCCACTTTGTCAAGCCTGCTGATGTCATTCACTTGAAATACACCTTTGGAGAAGGAATAGTCCAGTAAGCTCTGTGGTGCATGCTATAACTGTGTAATGCTACAGTGTGATGTACTAGTTAGGAAGGAGTTTAAATCCCAGACATTGCAACTGTGTGTGTGTCATTAGTATCCTGTGTGGAGGTAGCTGTGAGTGTGTAACAACAGGACTCATTGTAGAGTGGATTTTGCAAATTTCTTATATGGTGGGCCTTTTATATGTCACAATGTCCACCTTACAAGGACAACAGATGTCAAACAGCAGAGACTGGTGTAGACAATCCATACCCCTACATATGACATAATGGATTGGGGAACAATATAGGCAACCCTTGTATTACCCAAAAAACACTCTCCACCCATGTCTCATACACAAATACACTTGGCTAGGCAACAGCCACTATGTTGGCATTTCCCTGCATATTGCCCACAGATAGTAACCATGGTGTGATTGCAGTGGACTACAGAGGACATGGCACCCTGTCCCATCCCTACAATAGGCAAATCATTGCATACAGTGGTCCTTTGCTATGTTCCCTGCTGGACACCTGCAACAACTGTAGAGTCAGGAAATGTAACCACCAAAGGAAATAACATGCCTTATACACATGCCCTGTATGGACAGATGCCACTGACACCAATGAATACCTATATCATGCTGTCAATGTAGGTGCAGGGCCAACCTGGTTTTTCTGGCTCTCACAACATGAGGTCAGGAATGGCACATCAGATGATAATCTGTCTACACAACATGTCCCAGACACCCCAGGTACACTTCCACATATCACAGAACATGCATGTGGAACGTGTGCATATCCCAGACACTGTCCATGTTATGGAATATGGAACGCAAACATGGCAAGCATTGCACAGCACTGGCCACCCACAATAGTAACCCAGATGGGTGGATGGTGAATACAATACCCACCTGTGTGGGTCAATCCAGAGACTACACACCTGAGCCACACTGCAGACCATTGTCATGTGGCCTGATGCCAAGATATACCCTTTACCTAGCCTTGTACAGTCTTCTGGCACAGTCAACCACTACACACCTGTGAAGCAATGCACCCATGCATGTCAGTACTGGCAAACCTGTGTGTGTGTGTGTGTGTGTGTGTGTGTGTGTGTGTGTGTGTGTGTGTGTGTGTGTGAACTATAATGATTTGGATGCCATTCACACTCACTACACCTTCCACTGGCCTACGGAAGCATCCTTTCAGATGGCAGACACCTTGACATACCCTTTGCCCATATATCAGCCTGAAAACCTCTGTGGTCCATGTGATATCTGCGTATTACTGTATTGTGGCAAACTAGTTAGTTAGGAATTCTAATCCTGACCCTGCCAACTGTGATAATGTATGTGAGTCCCTGAGAGAGTGTGGCTGTGTCATCCTTGACACCTGCTCTTGTAGACAGGCACATGTACTACAGCTACCTTATCCCTCCTTTATCACTGTTGCTGATGTCACTCACCATCAAATATAGCTTTGGACAGTTCCCCAACATGCAAACTCTGTGGTGCATGCAATAACTGTATAGACATGTAATAGCAATACATAGTCAGGCAGGGGGTTGAAACTCCGTAGTGAAAAGTGTGTGAGAAAAACATACTTAGCCTTTACTCTCCTACCCCCTCCCTGTCTTACTTTGTCTCTGTATGTCTCTCTCACTCCCACTCTGGTGGATGTGGAGAAGTACACCTGCTTTGCTTATGCAGCAGCTTATGTTTTGTATGTGATGCTCATGATCAGCTGATGGCCTGTGCACGAATTGCAGTCCCCCACTAGCTGATTGCATGTGGAACAGCTGTGGTGACATTCCCATAGCCAATTGCATGGAAAAACACTCCTATAACTAGGAACATCATGTGGGTATTGGCCCTTTTCATTCATTGCGAGCAGGACTTCATGTCGGTGTTTGGCAAACAGCATCACAGATGGTAGTGGGATATACCTCTAACAACATACACTGTGGAGATAGGCCAACAAACAGGATGGGGATATTCCAGACATGACTACAGAATGTAAGTTTTCCTCTTCTGCATTTGAAATAATGTTGGTTTAATAGGGTTTGTGTGGATATGGCTAGTCTACATGATTTAATACCTGCCATGACAGTATTATGTGGTTGAAGAAGCTCCCACCTGTAGGGTTATATGCAGACTGGCCAGTGTTTGGAGTCTTATGTGCCTTGTGCTACTCACAGATCACCTATCTTAGAACTGCATAAGCATAGTCTGAGGATTGCAGTCAGTACATGGTGACAGCCATGAGAGTTACTGACTTCATATCCCTCATAGGACATATGTCAAAACAAACCCTGTTATACCAGTAAATCTATGAGGTTATCACAGCAACATGTCAATATTGTCCATGTGTTTGTGCCTCCAGCCACAACTCTGTCAACCTTTGTACATATGTCATGCAGTAAGAGGCGCAAATGTTCAGCAGACCATTATTTATTGACATCATATCTGATTACAAGCCAGTGAGCTATCAGACTGCTACATGTGTTATGTATAGTAGGGGTTATATTTGAGGACATAATCTGGGCATTCTGTGGTTGTGTGTACAGTACTGAGGTCTGTGTACTTAAGGTGATTGTCGACAGTGTGTGTATTGTGAATATGTACCTTGGCCTGTGTAAAGACTGTGGTAGATGTCATTGTTCTTGGTCCTGTACTATATGATGTTACATGCTGCTTCAGTGTATGGTACCCTATCGGCTTACATGTTTGTAGGGCCAAACACACACACACACACACACACACACACACACACACACACACACACACACACACACACACACACACACACACACACACACGCCCCATACCACAGTCAGGCATTGGACTACACTGTGTAGTGGTGCAGTATATGTAGGGTTAGTGTGTGAGTAGTACATATGACAATGGTGCTGATCAGACAGTCCATATACTGTAATATTAAGCTCGCTTACCATATGTGGCTGTGGCTGTGTTCACATTGCTTGTGGGTATGCACTTTCACACAGGTGTCTGATACTCTGTGCTATGACATGCCTGTAGAGCCTTCTATATTTGCAGGTACATGTGTATTCCCCAATAAGAAATGCAGGCCAGTGTTGTAGCAGTCTGCCTGTAGTTTGCACAGTACTTTGTGACATGCCTAGCAGCTCAGTGCACTTACCCAGTGTGATGTTATTTCCAGATATTTGTCAGATGTACTGCTGCCGGGCCACCATAACATTTCTGACAAAGCAGTGAGATGCTGTACAGATGTATGTCCCTGACAACTGGGTAGTATGTGGGCATGTGACCTCTGCACCACCAGTTATTATGTGTCAGGACAGACAGGAGTGTGCGAATGCATAAACTGTGTGGGCATATGTATTCCAGTATTTATGTGATATACCATTTACATGGCTGTAAACATCCACATTGTCAGGCTTGGTCTACACATCTTGCACTAAGGGGTTCTGTAAATACATCTGGACTGACCAGAGTATGTCAGACTGTCCCCATTTATTAGTCATATATCTGCTGTATTCCATAGGTCTATTACTGTGATATCTGTGGTACTGTATTATGATGACTTCAGGATGTCTGTCAGTAACTGATGGCGTACATGTCAATAGCAGATGTGACCTCCCACACACAACATTTCTGTTAAGACAACTCCTGTTACAGTAGCAACAGTCTACATTTATACCTGCAATACTTACATGACATCCCCTTTCACTAAGAGGATGAGACTATTGGTGCTGAGGTATGACTCCACTCCATGTTCTAGACATATGTTAAACATATGTGTGTGTGTGTGTGTGTGTGTGTGTGTGTGTGTGTGTGTGTGTGTGTATGTATATATATATATATATATATATATATATATATATATATATATATATATATATATATACATATACATATCTACATACATATATGGATATATATATATATATATATATATATATATATATATATATATATATATATATATATATATATATATAGATATATATATATATATATATATATATATATATATATATATATATGGATTCACTTTATAATCTCGAAATACTGAAATACTGAATTTCAATATTTCAAAATCATAAAGTCGAACGTCCATAATCCCGACAGCACACAATTGCGAAACACACAATTACAAACACATACACACCATACAGCACACAACACATACATCGTCCAACCCACAATACAACAAACAAAACACACCCAAACACAAAAACACAAACAAACAAACCTACACTACATATACTAACTCTGAGATCGCACAGACGCAAAAAGGAAATACACACCCACACATTTCACAGTCCCTCGCACACACACAGACATCACACATATACATACATCAACACATCCAACACTTACACACATTCAGATACACTCAAACTCCCACACAAAACTCTTACAAAACACTCACTCACTTACCTTCAATTGCACCTTCATCCATAGACAATACACTCCCAACACTGCACGTAACATACCGTAAGCCATAAATGTGAATTTGAGATATTCAAATTCGTGATTATGCAATTTCGCGATTTTGAGTTTTCGACTTTATGATTTTAAAATACTGAAATTTGGTATTTCAGTATTTTGAAAGTATAAAGTGAACCCATATATATGTGTGTGTGTGTGTGTGTGTGTGTGTGTGTGTGTGTGTGTGTGCTCATATAGTTAAAGATATCTACATATATATATATATATATATATATATATATATATATATACATAACTATATATGTATATATTGATATAAATATAAATATATATATATATATATATATATATTTATATATATATATAATATATTTATAGGAACACTGATAGTTTCTTAGTTGATTTATTTGAATGGCATAAGGGATATATAGGAGAAAATTTCTTATTTGTTAATAAAGTTGCAAGCTAGAGAGATAGAAAACATCTGCACATTATTGGAAATAGTGTTAACACAAAATGTGTTTATTTTTGACAGTGTACCCAACTTGCAACTAACCGGAGTGGCAATGGGAACACCAGTAGCAAATACATATGCAAATCTGGTGCTATATGAATGGGAGAAGAAATATGTTCTTAGTAAAATCAATAACCTGAATAGCAAAGTTGTTTTTATAAGAGATTTGTAGATGACTGCTTTCTGGTATGGCAGGGGAACAAAAAAGAACTAGATACTTATCTGTGTTATTTAAATTCCACAACAGAATTCATGAAGTTCAAAATGACGGTATCAGAAGAAAATGTAACATTTTTGGATCTTCAGCCATATAAGAAAGGAAATAGAATAGAAACAACTATACATAAAAAGGAGGTGTCCGTTTGTAGGTATATTAATAGAAATAGTATGCATGCACCGCATACTTTCAAAGGAACCTTGAAAGCACATTTGATTAGAGTAAGTAAACTTAACACTGAGAAAGTGAATTTTGAAATGCAGGCTAACAGTATGATACAAGAGTTTAATGATAATGGTTATTCATCAACATTACTGGATGAAATTTATAAAGATGTAATAAGGGGTAGGCAGGATGAATATAGACCAATGTTTGGTCCATTGCAGCAGGAGAGACCCTTGAAAGAAAAGAAGAGACATATAACTAGATATGTCACTACTTTTAATACTAATACCGAAGGAGTAAAAAATATAATTGGAAAAAATTGGACCATTTTGATGGCTATGCCAGAAATAAAGAATATATTTGGAGAAAAAAACAGTTTTTTCCTATAGGAATTCAGAAACACTAAAAATGAAATTGTGTTATAAGGATTTTAAGGGGGGATGGAAGAAGAATATAATAAGTAAAGTAGGAACAGATAAATGTTATAATTGCATTTTCTATAATGATATATATGACAGATCAGATGCCTATAAACATCCAATAACACGTAAAGAGTATTTTTTCAGTATTGCCGCAACATGCAACACGATTCAAGTGGTTTATTTAGCCACGTGTGGCATGTTTTGGATTTTATGTCGGTAAAACCACCCAGAAATTGAAGGAATGAATAAGGGAACATAAGTCAGAAATTAGAAGGAAAGTATTGACAAATGCTTTGAGTAAGCATATTTATGACAATGGTCCAGAGCATCAGTTTAAATTTAGGGTGATCAACATTATAGTAATAGGTAATAGGGGTGGTGATATGAATAATGATTTGGAGTTAAAAGAATATGAGTGGATTATCAGACTACAAGCCGACAATAATCCAGGCTTAAATAATACAGTGAGCTTGAAGCCAGTATTGGTAAAAAAACAGAGAAAAAATGTATAACTGAATGACATAGGCAATGTTCCTTCTATACTTATAAGTTTCAATATTTTGTTATTTGTTGTTTACTATATTATATATTTTATTTAATATATACTTTCAGAATTTTTAAGAGAATCTTTTTTAAAAAAGTCTTGTAGAAAAGTTTCTTTTGGATAGGCTAGCTGGATCATGTGATGTTAATTATCTCCTACTTAAAAGGAAGAAAAGTTTTACTTTAATTATACTGATGAAGGATGGTTAGCCCGAAAGCTTTATCATGTTATTAAATCTGTTGGCACTATTTTTCTTGTAATATCTTTCAGATCCAAGCCCCCCCCCCCCATAAAATCCTCATTCTACACTCATAGTTTGCTACTGTTGATTGGTCCTCAGTTCCCTTCCTTTGTGATGCTAATATGGTCACCAGTAAACTAATAAGGCATATTGCTCTCACTTAAAGACATTGACTTGCTAGTTAGCTTATTGGCTTGTATGCTTAATTGAAATACAAGACTGTTCTTTTTCATTTTACATTTTCTGCTGTTTGAATGTGACTTGTTGTACTTGTGTTCTCCCTTTGCAGCCAGCTTATTGGCTTTTATGCTTAATAGAAATACAGGACTGTTCATTGTACATTTTCCGCTGTATATATGTGAATTGTTGTGCTTGTTTTCTCCCATTACACTCGCCATATAGTCAGAGTGTTGCGCGCTAAACTGGCGTCTTATCTGCTGGGATCTTGTTTGTTTGTTTGCTGGCATTACTGTTTAGCGACGCTTTCTAGCTACATTTATTTACAGTTCTCTACTTGCATACCTGCAGTAACAAGTCACAAGATACAGTTGAGTTAATCCAGTCTAGTCGCTGAGGGTTCCAACCTATGTACTCCATATTAGCTTAGCAGAGATATCAACATAGACAGCTTTAATCCCCAGTTCCACATGCTGCATGTCGACTCTGCCATAACTATGTGGGGTTTGCTCTAACAATTTAATTAACTCAGTGCTAGCTCCTGGCTGCGTTTTTAGCTGTTGGGCATGCTTTATTTTCTCAACTTAACTCCGTGCTAGACACACAGTATTTCTTATCAATGTAGACACTAAATGCAAGCTGTGTAGATAGTCACACAGTAGTATTTCAAATCAATGCAGCCTCTAATTGCTTGTTATGCAACTCTTGGTTGTGCTTGACTGGGGCTTTTCTTTCAGCTGTACTCATGCTAGTCGCACTATATTCAAACCTTGCTACCTTTTTAATGCTTGTTTTCCTTCAGGAAGCTCACTGCTAAAATTGAACTGTTGGGGCTTCCTTATTTTAATCAGAATACATAGCTTGCATCTGCTGTGCTTGGTTCACTTCACCTGACCTCTCAGTGTCTGTCTGAAGCCTCGCAAGTCAGCTAGGTGTGCTTCTCTAAATTGTATACTAATTCACTTCTCTATGTAAACAAACTGTGTTCAACTGTCCCAGCCTGTTTCTATAAGAATATAAGCTATCGTGTTTATTTCACTTACTGCTATTTGCATTATTTTGTGTAAAATAACTTCATGATTGCCTGACATTGTCTACCTATTGTCTTTTGGTTAACTTTATCTTGTTGCACTTTGCATTTAATTTGTTTAAAATAACTTTCTGAATGCCTGACATTGTCTCTTAATATACCTTGTCGCCTTACTACTGCTTAAATCTCTCTTCTTTCCACTGTTTATTTACAGCTTGGGCCCCTTCCCACCCTGCCCTAACCTGCTGAAAATACCCACCTGAACTCTCTGACCAAGAACAAACTCCAATGAACTATTAACCTGAAACTATAAGGCCTTCTGTTCCCCAAGTCCTCCTACCACAAGGTTCCAAGAAAGTATGTGCACTGTTGTAACTCTGTACTATTAATTAGTTGATACTACTAGGTCGCAGTACGCTTCCCTGCCAGACTAGCCAGCAGCCACTACCCCCTCTGCTTTACTGCTTGCACTCCTAGTTCTCCCCATACTTTCTGCCTCCTTCTCTGCTGTTTCAGTTCTCCCTGCACTTTTAACCACCTTCCTGAACCTCATTAGCTCCCTTCCTGATTCTCCCCTTGGGGTCTCTACTACTCCAGTCTGACTGACCACTAGGTGGCACTCCACTACCTCTTACTGTTCCCTCTATTTTTCCCTCTCCTTCCTTATCTCCCCTACTATAGCCCTGTACCTCCATTCCTCTGCTCCCTCCCTCTCTACTGTCTAGAACTCTCAGCCTTCCTTTCCTTTACTCAGCCCTACTCTACTCCCTTTCTGATGTCTCTTCCTTCTCTCTCTGTCTTTCTCCTTTGCAGTCTACCTTCTAACTCGACTTCTCTGCTCATCTCACTACCCTTCCTCCTCTCCTTCACTTACCTTCCCCATCTTCACATCTCTTATAAACTTGTTAAACTTACCTTCTGAATACTCACTCAACTCCACCCTCCATTTGTTTCAACCAATCACAGTCTTTCCCTCCTCCATCAATTCCTACATTAATTAACCAATCTAAAACCTCCTCTTATTTCTCCAACCTCTCTTACCCCTCCCACTTCTCACTACACTTAACCCTACCCTCTCCTCTCCTACTTTATATCTTCCTTCCACTCCTTCACTTTCTCTCCAAAACCACTCTCTTCTTCCTACTTATTTTATCCATCCCTTACCCCACCCATTCAAACATGTACTCCCAAATTCTCTTTTCCCTCAGACTCCCCTTCTCTCTTCTCATCTTTCTTATTCCTCTCCATCACGCTACTTCTTACTGTTTAATAACTCACCCATACCTGCCTACTACTCATACTATCACTTTCTCCCACCCACTACCTCCTCTACTCACTCACTTCCACTCCATCTCCACCTCCCTTATCCCAATTAACTTACTACACCTCTTCCATCCCAAAATACTCTCCTCCTCTACAAAAAGCCTCTCTCTTACATTTCCTCCAACCCCAAACAGCTTCCTACTCTCCAAACTTAAAAGACTTAAAGCTATCTCACATAATTTCCTAGCCTTATCTGGAGACATTCACCCTAACTCTGGCCCCTGCCTCAGTACAAACAACTCCTTCCCTCCTTCCCTCTCCTCCCCCACTTCAAATACGCCTCTCCCTCCTACTCCTTCTACTCCTAATTCCTCTCCTAGCACCCTTAAGGTCTTCACTATCAATGCCCAGAGCCTTAACAACAAAATTCACCATGTTCACGCCTGGATTAATCACAACCAACCTGACATCTTAGCCATCTCTGAAACCTGGATAAAACCCCATATCTCTGATTCTGAAATTTTACCTCCAGGTTTCAACATCCTCAGGAGTGACCGAATAAACAAAAAAGGTGGAGGCTCTGCCCTAATCTACTCTAACCTTCTCTCCATAATTCCCCTGCAAATCCCAACCCCTCTATTCAAAAATACTGAAATAACTGCTTGTCTGCTCCAACTCAATAAACATAAAAATATCTGTTTCATTTCTTTATACATCCCCCCAGGTGACAATATCTCTACCCTGGAGAATATTCTCCACTGGGTCTCATCTGAAATAAAATATGAAACATTTGTTCTAGGCGACGTAAACACTGATTGGAACAAAATCAACACACCTTTCCCCCTCCCTAGTTATCAACCTTTTCAACTTCTCCCAAGTAATCCATTCTACAACCAGGCTTAACAAAAAACACCCCCCAGGTTCCATCATAGATTGGATTTTAGTCTCCCATCCAAAGAAAATCTCTCTATCAGGAACTATCCCCAACTCCTTTAGTGACCATCTCCCTGCCTTCATTCATCGCTCAGCTAACCCCTCTCATTTCCAACATCATTGCATTCAAACTCGTAACCTTAGCAACTTCAACCCCACACTTTTCTCTACCATATTCAAACAAATCAACTGGCAAATCCTTTACACTCCCTCTCTCGACAATGCCGTAGAACATTTTAACTCCATCTTCCTAAATACTCTTAACTCCCTAGCCCTCCTTAGAAACAAAAGAATCAAAGCCAAATCTGCTCCTTGGCTGACCAAAGAGACTAAACATACCATGCACCTCAGAGACAAATCTTGGAAGCTTTTTCAAAAAAGTAAACAGTCTTCTGCCTTGCTCCAATATACCCAACTCCGCAACCAAGTAAAAAAACTAATCACCAGGGACAAAAAACTACTACAATAAACTTCAGTCTACTAATCATAACAACCCAAAAAATTCTGGAAATCTGTTAACTCTCTTCTCCATCCTGGGTCATGAAATAACCCCTGCCCTGACCCTTGTTTAACTGACAAGGAACTGAGCTCTCTCTTCAACACTTTCTTTACAGATTCTATAGCCAAGCTAACCAAAACATTCCCTAACAACAACCCTTCCAACTTCCTAAACTCTACTAATGACTGTCACCCTATGTTTCAACTCAAACCAGTTTCCACAACATTCATAAAGAAGCTCTTAACCAAACTAAAACCTTGTTCCAACGCCCCCGACAACATTCACCCCTCCTTCCTCAAATTCGCAGCTGAAGGAATTGCTCTTCCAATTAGCATCCTGATTAACCGATCCTTACAAGAGTCATACATTCCCAAACTCTGGCATTCAGCCTACATTCTACCACTTCATAAAGGAGGTAAAAACAACTCCATTTCTAACTTCCGCCCTATAGCCCTACTCTCTCCAATATCTAAAGTTCTAGAGAAATGTGTCCACTACCAACTTTTACCCTACTTAACGGAGAATCAGTTACTTATACCCACCCAACATGGTTTCCGTCCAGGCCACAGCACCATAACTGCCCTACTTTCCTTCTTAGAAACAGTTAATCAAGCCCGAGATTCTGGACTTCTTGTATCCACTGTTCTGCTAGACCTATCTAAAGCCTTTGACACCGTCTCCCATACACACCTACTCTGCCACCTCTCCAACCTTAATGTTTCCACTAATACTCTTTCCTGGTTCTCCAGTTACCTCTCTGACAGATCTCAGGCTGTCAGATGAAAGAACTCTACCTCCTCCTTCTTACCTACTCCTACCGGCATTCCTCAGGGATCCATCCTCGGTCCCATACTTTTCAACATCTTCATAAACAACCTTCACTGTTCTCCCTGACTCAACAGTCATCCAATACACTGATGACTAGTCTGTGCCGCCCCCAATTTTTCTGAACTTCTCTCCAAAACACAAACAGCTTTTTCCACTACAGAAAACCTCTCCCTCAACTCCAATAAATCCAAAATACTAATTTTCCTCCCTACCAAGGCTTCCTCCTTTGACAAAAACAAGTTCAACATCCTCAGCCAAACCAACACCCCTATAGAAGTAGTACCCTATGCTAAACTCCTTGGCATAACCATTGACGAATGCCTTAAATTCGACCTCCACATTCAACAAAACATAAAACAAACCCACCAAAAGTTAGGTATGCTCTACAGGAATAATCTATTTCTTTCAAAATCCTCTAGGCAAACCTTAGCTACTTCTTACCTACTTCCCTCTCTACTTTATGGGGCCCCTCTTCTAACTAATCTGTCTGCCTCCCTCTCCTCTAAACTTGAAACTTGCTATAATAAAATCTCTAAATTCGCCACTAAATCCAAAAACTCGACCCACCACTGCCTCTCCCTTCAATCTCTAAACTGGCTAGAACTCCCAAACCACCTTTACTATCTCCAACTAACAACCCCTCATAAATTAATATTCTACCCAGAAAAATGCCCTGCTCTATCCAATATCTTTCCCCCTTACATCCCCAACCGATCATTAAGATCCGAACACCAAAATCTAATCTCCATCCCCAGACCTAAACATCCCGCTGGCCAGCAACTACTATCCTTCTCTCTAGGTAAGAAATGGAACTCTCTCCCTCCTTCTCTTAGAACCATACCTAACACAGAATATTTTAAAACCCATTTTTTCTTACACCTATCTTCAAAATGGAAATGTTCTTGCTTTCACCCTACATAATTCCAAGGTTCCTGTAGACTAAGCCCCTGTACTCCTGCACCCCTATGCACTCTAATTCTAGCTAAATGATTTTAGCTGACTCTAACTTCACTGTAAGGATGAAAATATTGAAAATTTTGCAAATTATTTGTACAAAAAAACATTTTTTGTTGTTTTTTATTTTTGTTGTTTTATTCTTTAGCATTTGCTGTTATTTGTATTCTTGCTGTGTGTACATTCTATTGTAAATTTGCATTTGCAGTGTTCTTACTATGTATTCTTGCTGTGTGTACATTCTTTTGTATTCTTCTCATACATTGTATTGGTTGTACTGCCTTTGGAGCTTTTCTCCCCGGGCCTCCACTGAAAATGGGTTCTTCTTGGCCCAGTGGACTTCCCCGGTAATCAAACTGAAATAAATAAAATAAAATAAATAAATATCAGGGCTATTGAAAGACCCCAAAACTGAATGGCTCACCAAAGAGCTTAAATCCCTAATGAAATTTCATGATGAAGCCTGGAAAATGGGGAAACGACCCCATTGTCAACAACCTGGACCTTCACAAAACTTGACCAAACAAGCACACAATGACAACTTAACCTACCTAATCTCATTCCCCCTTTTTTACTTCTTAAGGATTCACCACCTGGACCTAATAATATGTGCCCTTGGTTCTTGCATCACTACAGACATTTTACCTCTCTTAAGCACATTTACATTCTTTGTTTCACCATCAAATATATGCCAAATATTTTGCAATCTTATTTTGTTAAACCAGTATAAAAAGAAACCTAGCCCTTTTCTTGTAATCACTTTCCCCCATCTCCATTCTATCACTCTTGGTAAAATTTTGGAAAAATCATATGTAGCCAACTTAATACTTACCTATAAAAATATCACCTGTTCTCCATCAAGCAACATGGTTTCTTGGCTGGTTGGAGCACTGACTGCTCTATGGACACTGACTAACATATTAACTAATCATCATCTTCTTTCGGCTGTTCCCATTAGGGGTCACCACAGCAGATCACCTGTTTCCATTTCTTCCTGTCCTCTGTATCTTGCTCTGTCACACCAACCACCTGCATGTCCTCACTCACCACATCCATAAACCTTATCTTAGGCCTTCCTCTTTTCCTGTTACCTGATAGATTCATCCTTAGCAACTTTTTCCCAATATACTCAGCATCCCTCCTCAGCACATGTCCAAACCAATGTAATCATGCCTCTCTGGCTTTGTCTCCAAACCTTCCAACCTGGACTGACCCTCTAATATACTTATTCCTAATCCTGTCCACCCTTGTCACACCCAGTGCAAATCTTAACATCTTTAATTCTGCCACATCCAGCTCAAACTCCTGCCATTTTGTCAATGCCACTGTCTTCAACCCATATGACATAGCTGGTCTCACTACCCTCTTGTAGACCTTCCCTTTCACTCTTACAGGTTCTCGTCTGTCACAAATCACTCCTAACACTCTTCTCCACCCACTCCACCCTGCCTGTACTCTCTTCTTCACCTCTCTTCCACACTCACTGTTACTATGAACTATTGACTCCAAGTATTTAAACGCATCCACCTTCACCACCTCTACTCCTTGCATCCTCACCATTCCTCTATCCTCCCTCTCATTCACACACATATATTCTGTCTTAGTCCTGCTGACCTTCATTCCTCTTCTCTCTAGAGCATATCTCCACCTCTCCAGGGTCTCCTCCACCTGTTCCTTACTCTCACTACAGATCACAATGTCATTTGCAAACATTATAGTCCACGGGGACTCCTGTCCGATCTCGTCTGTCAACCTGTCCATCACCATTGCAAATAAGAAAAAGCTCAGAGCTGATCCTTGATGTAACCCCACCTCTGCCTTAAACGCATCCGTCACTCCCACCGCTGACCTCACTGCTGTCACACTACCCTCGTACATATTCTGTACCACTCTTATATACTTTTCTGACACTCCTGACTTCCTCATACAATACCACAACTCCTCTCTAGGCACCCTATCATATGCTTTCTCTAAGTCTACAAAAACACAATGCAACTCCTTCCAACATTCTCTGTATTTCTCCATCAGCACTCTCAGAGCAAACATTGCATCTGTAGTGCTCTTTCCTGGCATGAAACCATACTGCTGATCACTAATCATCATGTCCCTTCTTAACCTTGCTTCCACTACTCTTTCCCATAACTTCATGCTGTGACTGATCAATTTAATCCCTCTCTAGTTACTACAGCTCTGCACATCACCCTTATTCTTAAAAATCGGTACCAAAACACTTTTTCTCCATTCCTCAGGCATCCTCTCACTTTCCAAGATTTCATTAAACAATCTGGTTAACAACTTCATTGCCGTTTCACCTAAACACCTCCATGCTTCCACAGGTATGTCATCTGGGCCAACAGCCTTTCCATACTTCATTCTCTTCATAGCTATTCTTACTTCCTCCTTGCTAATCCATTGTACTTCGTGATTTACTATCCCTACATCATCCAACCTTCTCTCCCTCTCATTCTCTTCATTCATCAACCCCTCAAAGTTCTCTTTCCATCTCCTCAACACACTCTCCTCGCTTGTGAGTATGTTTCCCTCATTATCCTTTATCACCTTTACCTGCTGCACATCTTTCCTAGCTCGGTCCCTTTGTCTAGCCAATCAGTACAGGTCCTTTTCTCCCTCCTTAGTGTCCAACCTTTCATACAACTCTTTATATGCCTTATCCTTAGCTTTTGCCACCTCTCTCTTTGCCATGCACCTCATCTCCATATACCCCTGTCTACTTTCTTCATCTCTCTGACAATCCTATTTCTTCTTTGCCAACCTCTTTCTCTGTATACTCTCCTGTACTTCCTCATTCCACCACCATGTCTCCTTGTCGTCCTTCCTCTGTCCAGATGTGATACCAAGCACCTTTCTAGCCGTCTCCCTTACTAGCTCTGCTGTAGTTACCCAGCTATTTAGTAACTCTTCACTGCCACCCAGTGTCTGCCTTAATAAAGGAAATATTATTGTAGCTCTGTTTGTTGACGTAACCCATGCCTTTAACATGCTCAGTCACTCAACTATACTTCTCAGTTTGCAAGACACTGCGGTCAGCTTTAAATCCACTGCATAGTTCAAAGACTTTCTATCAAACTATTTATTCCAGATAAAGATAGAGTCTAGTCTTTCCAAATGTTCCCCTTATTTACTCTAGAGTCCCACAGGGTTCTATTCTATCACCTCTTCTGTTCTCAGTCTTCATCAGCAAACGTCCACTAGACTTGTCCCATTTACCAATACTTCTTTATGCAGATGATATGGTCAAATATAGCCCTGATTGCTCATATCACACAACTGAAACTCAACTTAAAATGACTTTCTTTGGTTACAGCACTGGCTATACTCCAAGAAAATGCTTCTCAATGCTAAAAAAATGAGTCCATGTTATTTGGCACCCATACAAAAATTATCCAAATCCCTCCAATCATTTCATATCCTTGGACTGTTATAAAAGTCCCATTGATACCAGCACCACCTTTAGATATGTGGGGATCTGGCTTGACCAATCACTAAACTTCCATAAGCATATAAAAAAGTAAAAAGTCAAGCTCAACAGTCTTCTCTTCTGGACCAAACAAAATATCTCAGTTAATGTTACATCCAGCAAGGGCTGCTATAGGAAAAGGTATCATCCTTGCTCAGTCTGAGTATGTCTTCACTTGTTTATATCTATCTCTATTAAAAAACATCCCACCTTTCAGTCAGTTTGTTGATTCATATCCAACTCACCATGAAATGAACACCAGTGTCTTACTCTTTAAAATGCTAAGTGGCTTCCAGAACAGGTCAGGTCAAATCTTGGTTCACTACTCTTCAAAATACTCAGACTAGACACCCCCACCACTCTCTCTTCCAAACTTTTTACTGTCACTCAAACATGTATAACCTAAGAAACCAAGCTAGAACCTGTCCTTCCCTACAACCTCCTTCTCTCAGATTACAATTTACTAGCCATTACTTCTGTGTAGTGGCCCATAAACTATGACAGTCACTTCCTCCTGACTGAATTAATTGCTCAGACTACTACCTGTTCACAGTTTAAGCAATACTTACTAAAACAGTTAGAATGCAACTGTCCATTTAAAGCTCATGCCATCTAAACCAATTTCTCCAAATGTATGATAACTTTACCTTCCAAATAGTTGATAAACACTCACCCTAAACTGCAATTCGGCTTACCATAACATTAATACTCTAAACCCACTACACATTAACCTAGTCCCCCCTTTCACCTTACTGGTCTCTTTTAGCGCTCCCAACTTAGCTATGACTGCTATATCCCTGCCACTTCTATTACATTTACTCTAGTCTTCCTTTTCTATTCTACTTATGTAACTGTACATGTGCCTGGTTTATTAGATTGTCTGTGTATATATTATTTGTCAGATTTTCTATTCTTAGTCATTAAGTGTAAACCACAGTTATTAGTATGCTGAAAATTGTTTTGCTACACTGTGATGTAACCTGGTCTAAGTCTCTAATTAGTCATTGTTTGATTGTTCTACCCCCTGTGAACAAATTTTATTAAATAAATAAATGTAGCCCTAGCAGGTTCTCCTTGTCAGATTCTGCTTCTGGTTTGAGCTCACTTCTTTTTCAGTAACATTATGCAGGTTCAGTACTGGAGCATTTATCTCCCTACACCTTTTGCTTCTCTTTATTGTATTCTTATCAATCTTCCATATTATTTTCATATGACCTTATTAATCTAATGGCACTTTCTTCATTCTCCTGTATTCTGTAAACCAGCAGACAAGGGCATTATGGGATGCGTTACCACATTAATTACATTTCAGCCACGGGGGTAATTTCCTCACCTGACATTCTAATATCGTGTTTTGCAGCTCTCCTGTATCTTTGCAGCACTGATAGCTGAGATTTCTGTTCTCACTGCTCATTCCAGAGTTTAATATTTTTGAAGCAGTTGCTTCATTTGAGCACTTTCATGATACATAACACATATGAACTTGTAACCTAGAGCATCAGAGAGGCCTTGCTGCAACAGACTCTACCTCTGGAATATAAACAGATCTACTTTCACCTTTCCACTGATTCTGATCGTGGAATCTAAATCATTCAGCGATACCACAGAAGGCTTTGGCTAACACCTACCTGCAATCAACTGGACGTATAAGTATATTTAAGTAAATGTTTAACTGCACTTTTTTTTCAAATAATACAGCATTTAAATTTATTTATTTGTGTTGCATTGAATACTATCTAGCTGAAAGTTGTGGCTCTGTTTTTCAGTTAATGCTTGTTAGAATTTAGTGCTTCTTAGAATTCCTGCATAGCCAGTGATAAGTGGGGGTAGTTTCACTTCATTTAATATTCGGTTTCTGCCTTATATAAGTGGTACATTTTGGATTATTTTCTCCTTAAACTCTGAGCTGTGGCTGGCTAAGACCTACCTGCAATCAACTGGACATATAAGTGAATTTAAGTAAATCTTTATCTGCACTTTTTTCAAATAATACAGCATTTAAATTGATTTATTTGTGTTGCATTGAATACTATCTAGCTGGAAGTTGTGGCTCTGTTTTTTCAGTTAATGCTTGTTAGAATTTAGTGCTTGTTAGAATTCCTGCATAGCCAGTGATAAGTGGGGGTAGTTTCACTTCATTGATATTCAGTTTCTGCCTTATATAAGTGGTACATTTTGGATTATTTTCTGCTTAAACTCTGAGCTTGGCCAGCTAAGACCTACCTGCAATCAACTAGATGTATAATGTACTTTTTTCAAATAATACAGCATTTAAATTGATTTATTTGTGTTGCATTGAATACTATCTAGCTGGAAGTTGTGGCTCTTTTTTTTTCAGTTAGTTCCCCAGCCACCCTCACTGCTTTTGTTTTGGTGTTAATCTTGGTGGCTTTGAAACTGCCCGTCCCTCTTGTAAATTTGCATTTGAATACTCCTCCTGGGCCCATCTCACTTGCGTACTCAAAAAAAAAATTCACTTTATTCATCTGCTTTTACTGTATTTGTGTTTATTCCTACTTTATTTTGCTTTTGCATCATCTTAAAAGCACTCAATTGTATTTATTACTGCTTGGTGTAACTATCATTCTAAGCCTTTTGGTTTAAGCACTTGGGCTTCAGACCAGTTGTTTTACATTAAGAAGGGTGGCAGGGCAGGTAGCTTGCGTCCTTCTAAGTTGGGAACTGCTGACTGAAGGCTCAGTGTCTGTTATTCTAAAAGTGTAAAAGCCAAAAAGGAGGAATGGTGCTGACTACACAAAAGTTTAATCACGTCTCCACACAATCAAATGAACGCTTTTTTAAAAAAACCTGCATTTTCGTCCTATAATGGACTTCATCAGATATGGCAACCATATTGCAAACATCCTTTTTATACATGATTAATTCTACCCTAACCAATCATTTCATACTTGCAATCTTAAATGTACAAATGAGCTTTCACATTTCATCAGTGTTAAAGCTATATGTCACTGTTTTTCTTAAAATAATAATCTTTATTCATAAATAGTTTAAATTAGTTAAAATCATTATTCATATTAAAAAGTCATTTTAAAACACTATAAAAAGACTATCGTTTATGTGGTTTGTATTGGTTTGGAAATCTTAAACCTTTGTGTTTATATGTTTTTCCTAAAAAGTGTGTGTTTTATGTTAGGGCCATGGTGTTTACCATTCATTACTGTTTACTATGAGATAGTGCCATCTACTGGTCTTATTTATTATGACTTCTGCAGTTATGTCTTAGTTGCTTTTAACCTTAATAATGGTAGAATGGAAATGTATTCATTTAAGCCAGGGGTTTTATTGGCTTCTAAGGCTAATTGCCACCATAATTCCTTGTAACCAATGTTTTCCTCCCAGGGGCCGCCTCTAATACCCATTTTAACCTGGTCCAACACAAATAATCTAAATTTGTATTCTTTACATGTCATTGAGTGTCTATAAAGTGCATTGGTTTCTTTACCTTTTTTAATTTCGTACATATGTTTGTATATCCTTTTCTTTAAAGATCTTTTGGTTTTACCTACATAATAAGATGAGCACTTATTACATATAACAAAATATACCAACCCTCCAGACTCACAATTAAAATAGCCTTTACTTTTCAGCTATAGTCCCCTGCTCTCCAAATAAATTTTCTCCTGGTTTATTATAAACTCACATTGTCTACATTTTCCACATTTGTATGTCCCTACCTTATCTGAATTGGCCCTGTCTTCTATTCTACATTTTCTAGTATTGCCTGTCTCTAACATGTGTTTTATACTAACAGAATTTTTAAACACTACCCTAGGTATTGATTCGGGAAGACCTTCTAAATCCGAAAGGGATTTGAATTTCTCCCATTCTTTTTGAAATATTTCCTTCACTTTCTTGTTCAATGCATTATATTCCAAAATAAGTGCTTGTTGGTAATTTCCTCTCCTAAATATTTCATTGCTATTACTACTTTGTAAATTTTCCTTTTCCCCTATAATAGGTTTAAACCTTTCGCCTCTTGCTTTAGTTACTTCCATCCTTAATTCTTTGATAAATTCTTTAGGATATCCTCTTTCAAGAAACATCTTTTCTAACTTGTCACATCCCTTTGTGAAGTCTTCGTCAGTACTTGTCATCCTTGACCCTCTGACGAACTGCCCCTTCACCAAATTCTTCTTAACATAAATCGGATGTCCACTATCAAAGTGTAGGAATGAATTAATATATGTATCTTTCCTGTACACTCTGGTCTCAAGGGTATTATTCTTTTTGATCATTTCTATGTCCAAATATACAATGCTATTGTTAGAAATGACATGTGTGAATCTGAGGAAATCCATTGTTTCACTTATGTATTTAATAAACTCATTCAGTTTACCATAACTTCCAGTCCAAAAGATTATTAAGGAATAAATCTGTGTTCAATCCACCCATTCATGCACAACTAAAAAACTTTGAATGTGTAATGGAAAAGGCAATTAAAAAAGCGGATAAAAGGGTAGGATATAAGAACAATTTGGATATGGAAGAAAAAATGAAACTAGAAGAATTAATGTACAATGAAGGAATTAGAGTTATGAAGCCTGATAAGGGTGGGGGTGTGGTAATAATGGATGTTATGGAATATGAAGGAAAAATGAATGAGATTTTGATGAAAGAAACTAAGTATAGAGTAGTTTCTAGAAATGAGATCAACCTAGCCTATAGAAAGATAGATATGGTGCTAGAGGAGATGGTAATTGAAACTGTTATAGATGAAAAAATGTTTTCCTTCTTAAAAACAAACAAACCTAAAATACCTGTTATTTTCGGTATACCGAAAATACATAAGAACAGTGTGGACCCCCCCTTCAGGCCCATAGTATCAGCTGAAGGGTCCAAAACTACACCTTTGCCAGATTTGTGGATGTAAAAACAAAACACATATGGAAAAACAAAAAAGCAATTTTAAGAGATTATTGGGACTTATTGAGAGAATTAGTCCCAGAACTGTTTGACAAAGACTTAATATTCGTGACTATAGATGTAGTGGATTTGTTCAGATCTATACCATATGAAGCAGGTATTAGAATGTTTGAAGAGGAAATATCTAATGACAATAAATTGGCATTTGAGGACAAAGTAGCATGCACAGGCTTAATGGATTTAGTACTAAAAAACAATTTTTTGGTACATAATGGTGAATTTTTCCAACAAACCCAGGGTGTAGCAATGGGTGCAGCCTGTGCACCTACTTTTGCCAATCTACTTCTCGCAAACTGGGAAGAAAAGTTTATTTTCCAATCTGATTATGTAAAATATTGTAAATTGTATAAAAGATTTTTAGACGATATAATAATCTTTTGGACTGGAAGTTATGGTAAACTGAATGAATAAAGATTATTATTTTAAGAAAAACAGTGACATATAGCTTTAACACTGATGAAATGTGAAAGCTCATTTGTACATTTAAGATTGCAAGTATGAAATGATTGGTTAGGGTAGAATTAATCATGTATAAAAAGGATGTTTGCAATATGGTTGCCATATCTGATGAAGCCCATTATAGGACGAAAACGCAGGTTTTGTAAAAAAGCGTTCATTTGATTGTGTGGAGACGTGATTAAACTTTTGTGCAGTCAGCACCATTCCTCCTTTTTGGCTTTTTCATTTGTTGGAATTTGGAGTTTTGGAGGAAGTTGGCCGTTTGTGAGTTTCTTATTCTAAAAGTGTATTAGTTCTGGTTTAAGCACTTGGGCTTCAGGCCAGTTATTTTACATTAAGAAGGTTTGTGGTCTGCACTCTTGTGGGAGGAGAGGCTGGACTCTGCCTTTCTGAGCTGGGTATTTCTGGTTAAAGGCTTATAGTGCCTGCATATTTGAACTGTTTCTTACTGAAATTGGTGTGCCTTGTTTGCTGTAGTAAAGACTAGATCCAGACCTGCTGAATCTAGCTTTGTTTGTATAACTTGAGCACTAATCCCGGCCTTCTTAAAAGTATTCAATTGTATTTATTACTGCTTGGTAATAACCTCATTAAAGTGTAGCTATCATTCTAAGCCTTTTGGTTTAAGCACTTGGGCTTCAGACCAGTTGTTTTACATTAAGAAGGTTTGTGGTCTGCACTGTTGTGGCAGGACAGGTAGCTTACATCCTTCTAAGTTGGGAACTGCTGATTGAAGGCTCAGTGTCTGTTATTCTAAAAGGTATTAGTTCTAGTTTAAGTACCTGGGCTTCAGGCCAGTCATTTTACATTAAGAAGGTTTATGGTCTGACTCTTGTTGGAGGAGAGACTGGACTCTGCCCTTCTGAGCTGGGAATTTCTGGTTAGAGGCTTATAGTGCCTGCATATTTGAACTGTTTCTTACTGAAACTGGCATGCCTTGTTTGCTGTCACATAAACTAGATTCAGGCCAGCTAAATCTAGCTTTGTTTATATAACCTGAGCACTAATCCAGGCCTTCTTTTTTGTTGAAGGTTCCCCTGTACCCCATTGACAGGAATGTGCAGTTAGAACTTGTCGTTTTGAAGACTACAGGAACAGGGCTCAGTTTTGAGATTTTTTTAATGGTTAATTGGGTCATTTGTTAAAAAGCCTTTTCTGATTGCTTGTAGTCATCTAAAGCTGTTTTAAGTGTATTTTTACTGTTTGTAGTCATTTAAAGCTGTTTTAAGTGTATTTTTACTGTTTTTGCCTTATCTTTTCAAAAAATTATTTCATTGTTTCCCACCTTTCTAAGCATGTACAGTCCAGTTCTCAGGCTAACACTGAATTCAGGGCTGTGTTACAAGTTTCTGAGTTGCCCATACCTTACTTGGATAGAAGGAGGTTTCTCTGTTCACCTGTGAGAGAGGGAGCTTTGAGCAGCCATCTGTCCCTGGAGAAGTGATTCCAGCACAGAAGTTAATAGTTTATAGGCCATTTTGGGCTAATTTCTATCTCTTTCATTTCCCTGCTGTAAAAAAATGTGTTTGCACAGTTTTGCACATCTGGGCAGTGCCAGTTAGCTATGGCATAATTATTCCTGGCTCCACTAAGTCTCTTCTTCAGTTTTTCCCTTGAAAGTAGTCTAACTCTCAACCTAAGCACTTAAAAAGCATCCTATCCAGCACTTGCTCAGACCTAATAGCATGCACTAATATACCCATACACTTGATTGCCCAGCAGGGCGATGATCATTATTCACCCCTCACCAACCAAGTGACTAAGCAGCTCACCCTACTATTCAGGCATGACCAAAGGGCAATTTCAGGTATACTCTCCAGTCCAGCTGGTGAACCTGGGTATCCTGAGGCAATGTTACAACTGCCTCATGTACACAGACAACCCTCTCCTCCTACCACAAAATATTAACATATGCGAGAGATGCAATTATATAGCTAAATTGGAGGCTAAGCTCTCTCCACCCAAGAATGGAACAGGCAGTCATGAGGAGAAGGTTAACACTTGCACCACACCTCCAGCCTCACATAGACCTACTAAACCAGCACTGGCAAAAAATACACATAAATACACAAAATCATACTCTGAGGCTCTAAATAAAAACCTGCAAAATCATCAGAGACCTCCAAAGCAGACACCCAAAAAACCTGCACCTCCCGTCACAAACCAGACAATACATAAAACACAAAATCAGTATGCTGCACAATCACAGCCCTTAATGCAAACTAACATACCTAACACACTAGTAATAGGTAACTCTATAGTCAGGCACACTGATGTCCCACTCACTAGGCTGGACAAAGAGACGGTTACTGTTAGCTGCCTGTCGGGAGCCAGAATCCACCACATAACACAAGCACTCAGGTCACTCCAGAACAAGTACAAATATGACTCTGTCATTGTTCATGTTGTTGTGAATGACCTGAGACATACCTCCCTGGACTACATGAAAAGAGACATGGAAGAACTCTCTGATCATGTAGCCCAGGCAGGTATGACCCTGAGCCAAAAACAGCACGCCTCGCACGTATAGCATGCTCGGCCAAACCACTACAATTCAAACAATAGAGGCCAGCATAATAAGTTCCACGTTATTTTATTAAACAAACGTAAAATAAAGACATGATAATGTCCTAAATAATTTAAATCCAATCTCTCAGACTAGTTTCGGCTATTGCCTTCTTCAGTGAGAGCAAAACAGCAAAAATTGCCATCAACATCCAGTAGTATATTTATATTGTAACCCAGCCAATGGATGTAATAGGTATAATCCAGATGTTGAATAATTCATGAGTTTACTGTTGGGCTAGAAAAAAGCTTCAATGATGGCTGTATATATTACTGCCAATCTAGAAATCATTTATATATATAAAACATTTATATATATATTTATATGTTATATACACACATAAAGGCATAACAATATTGTGTATGCACATTGAATATTGAACAATAAGCAACTGCTACTTATATTTGTATACAATCACTGGCATAGAATATGTATAATAAACTATAAATAGTGGAGTAGAAGTGTAACATTGTGTCACATTAAGGATTTATGGTGAGAGATATTCATGTAATAGCATGTTGTTCATAAAAATTATGAACTACTATATATGTGAAAATATATATATGTATATATGTCTCTCGCCTATAAATGGTCATTGAGACCCGGTGGAAATAGGGCTCCAAGATGGATAATCCAATATTTTTCTTTGTGACTAAGTATACTTTGCCACCCTAACTGATTATGCCTATTGCCCATTGCACCTCATGCAGTCAAGTCAACAAGATCAAACAATTCACTAGCTCTAACACAAGTAAGATTTATGATGTCAGGATCTTTGGTAATTGTTCCACTAGTTGGGTTATATACCTGGCTACCCGTCATTGCTCTGCATTTTATGTAGGTAAAACCTCTAGATCATTGAGAATAAGACTAGGGGAACATCAAAGTGACATTCGTACCAGGAAACTGACCAATGCTTTATACCAACACACCATTAAACACCCCACGGCCAGATTTACATTTGCCATCATAGATAAAATCACTGGCAATAGGCATAATCAGTTAGGGTGGCAAAGTATACTTAGTCATAAAGAAAAATATTGGATTATCCATCTTGGAGCCCTATTTCCACCGGGTCTCAATGACCATTTATAGGCGAGAGACATATATACATATATATATTTTCACATATATAGTAGTTCATAATTTTTATGAACAACATGCTATTACATGAATATCTCTCAACATAAATCCTTAATGTGACACAATGTTACACTTCTACTCCACTATTTATAGTTTATTATACATATTCTATGCCAGTGATTGTATACAAATATAAGTAGCAGTTGCTTATTGTTCAATATTCAATGTGCATGCACAATATTGTTATGCCTTTATGTGTGTATATAACATATAAATATATATATACATTTTTTATATATATAAATGATTTCTTGATTGGCAGTAAAATATACAGCCATCATTGAAGCTTTTTTCTAGCCCAACAGTAAACTCATGAATTATTCAGCATCTGGATTATACCTATTACATCCATTGGCTGGGTTACAATATAAATATACTACTGGATGTTGATGGCAATTTTTGCTGTTTTGCTCTCACTGAAGAAGGCAATAGCCGAAACTAGTCTGAGAGATTGGATTTAAATTATTTAGGACATTATCATGTCTTTATTTTACGTTTGTTTAATAAAATAACGTGGAACTTATTATGCTGGCCTCTAAGGTATGACCCTGAGTAGCATCCTGCCCTCACCAAGAATGATACCGCAGTATAAAGAAAAAATGATCAATTTCAATTTCAATCTAAGCTTCTGGTGTAATTCAAAGGGGATCCACTGTCTGTCAGCCTGGGACGACATGCTCGACAAGCCTCATTGCTTCTCAAGAGACAGCTTGCACCTGTCACCCCCTAGGCTTTCGAATACTGGCCAAGGCTCTTGCTGCCCCCATAGTGCCTTTTTTAGGCAATGCTCAAAAGTCAAACCCACCTCCCTAAACAGCACAAATAAAAAGAAATCAGGGTTATGCTACTCAACGCCAGGAGTATAAAATCTCAAAATGCACATGCTCGAAGCACTCTTCAGTATGGAGAACGTCGACATCTGTGCAGTAACTGAAACCTGGTTCAAGGCTCCACAGAGCACCCCAGCACTACCGGACTACAACTCATACCACACATTTCAGCCACAGAACATGGACCAAAACACAAAAGGAGGGGGTGTATCCATATTCATCAAGGTTACTTACACCTCCAGGTTAGTGGTGCAGCATGATACCTCTGAGATCATCCATGTGCAACTAACATCGGGAAAATCTGCAATGCAAATTGTGGCCTGCTACAGATCACCCTCCATGACCCAGGACTACCACTCTGCCTTTCTGGAGACACTGGAAAACATGATGGTCCTACCAAACACCATGATATTAGGTAATTTCAATTACCCTACCGTTAACTGGGAAAACTACTCAAGTGCAAACTCCCAGGTCCAGCACTTCCTGGAATTTATCAACTCAAATGCCCTGGATCAGCTGGTAAACTCCCCTACCAGAGGTGAAAACATATTGGATGTGGTCATCACCAACATGGGCGACAGGTGTTCCGCACTGGAGGTCAACCCGTCACTGGTTAGATCAGACCATAAACTAATCACTCTGGATGTCCACACCATACCACCACCCCCAACCAAGGAAACCACAGTGAAAAACTTTTCTGTAGCAAACTTCACCTTACTTAAGACAGAGGTAGCAAGTTTCACAGCCCCCACGCTAAAGGATAACAGTGTCCAAGATGCAGGACCCTTTACAAATGCACTCTATGAGCACCTACAAGGATGCATGGATCATGCCATCCCTAGCAAAACCAAGACTTACTCCCCTAAGAGAAGGAAACCAGTCTGGTGGACCTCTGCCATAAATGGGCTATACAATAGAAGGAAGAAACTAATTCAGAAAAAAAGCAAATCCCAAGAAGGAAAGACATCCCTGATCAGTGTCAGTAAGAAACTAAGGTCCCTCATAAAATCATCCAAGGCTAACTTCAAAAGAAAAATAGCCAAGGATTTGAAAAATAACTGCAAAGCCTTCTTTAGCTATGTCAAGATTCTAAGTGACAACTCGCAGATATGCTCTGAGCTAGTGCAAAATAGCACAAAATATACTGAACCTACTGATATTGCTAACATCCTAGCAGATAGATTCAGTGCAAACTTCACCCCCCTCTCACCCCCAAAAGGGCCCACAACAATACTGGAAAAGTGTATTGTCTCTCATATCACAGTCGCACAGGTAAAAACAGCCCTTTCCAAAGCCAAAAGCACAGCGTCAATGGGGCCAGATGGTGTCCCAGGCTGTGTCTTGCATGAACTACAGAACGAACTAACCCCACACCTAAACACACTGTTCAACCTCAGCCTCTCCACAGGCTACATGCCCATAGAATGGCACACAGCAACGGTTATTCCACTCCACAAAGGAGGAGCCACAACTGACCCTGTTAACTATCACCCCATAAGCCTGACTAGCCTTGGTCTGCAAGACTATGGAGTGCATCATCATGGAACTCGTTAGCAAAGACATTGTGAACCTCCAAACCCTTGACTTGACCCAGTTCGGCTTTGTTAAGGGCAGATCATACCTACTAAACCTGGTTGACTTCTTTGAGACAGTCACCAGGGCCATAGATGAGGGCAAGGTGGTTCACACAGTCTATCTTGACCTCGCCAAGGCTTTTGACACCATTCCCCACTTGGGAATTATTCAAAAACTCACCAGCCTGAACACAAACCCCTACATTACAAGATGGGTTGCCAACTGGCTTACAGACAGAACTCACACGGTAAGAATAGCGGGATCCAGGCCCGACTCAAAACCAGTCACAAGTGGTGTCCCACAAAGCTTGGTCCTGGGACCCCTACTGTTCAGCATATACTTGTCAGCAGTACAGGCAAACACAGGAGGACTATGGCTAACCAAGTTCACCGATGACTGCAAACTGGGAGCCATAATTGACTCTCCAGCTGACAAGGACATTCTCCAAAAGGGCCTTACTGAGATGGACACCTGGTGTCAAAGTCATGGTCTCAAGCTAAATGCCAAAAAATGCATAGTCATCATTTGCGAAAAACAAAACACCCATGAATTACCACATAGGTGGCAGCCCCCTTAATACAGAAGAGGTAATAAGAGGTCTGGGGACCCAGGTATATAGTAATCTCTCCTTTGACAATCATATTGCCAAAGTAGTTAGGAAACTCTTCTATGTAGCCCATCTAATTACTAAAGGGTTCGCATCATAGCCCATCTAATTACTAAAGGGTTCACATCTAGAAATAAAGAGGTTATAGCGCCCCTCTACTTGTCACTCTTCAGACCCATCATAGAGTACAATGCCCCATTTGGGATGTACCTCACAAGACACTTCCAAACAGCTGGAAAGACCACAAAAGTACCTCACCATAAAGATTACTGGTCTCAAACATATGTTCTATGCAGCCTGACTGGAAAACATCCAGCTGTACTCAGTGGCATATTGCTTACTCAGAGGTGATCTCTGCCTGCCTTACAAAGCCATGTCCAACTCAGAATTGATGGACATGCTCCACCTAAAGAAATCCAAATCACTGCAAGCCACTTGCTCTAGTGAGCTAAACCTCGCCATAACAATAAATGGAATATGCTGGAGGGATAGATTCCTGTCACAGAGACCCCCCTCCCATGCTTTGGAACAAAATTCCTAATTACATTAGGCAGAGCCACTCACTAACACTCTTCAAGAGAAACCGTGACGAGTGGATGGGTAACAGAAAATACACCCCTGGGATTACTTCATTGGCTCTTCTTGACAGAGGCTCAGTTAATTAATCAATATGGTGGCGAAAGCTGACACACTCTGGCTAGGCTTATAAATGCCCTCGGGCAGATAGCCTAGTACCTACCTATGAACCTATAAAGTAAACCTTCAAAATATCAAACATTTCTTTAAACTCTCTATAAACTAGTTTACTTTAGGAGGTTGTACATTTTGATTCTCAAAAGACTAATAAACCTCATACTTTTCTTTTCAAATTGTATTGAGTTAACTGCAAAATACAGTTCTACATATTTAGTACAGGTTTCGTAGTTCTTGTTTGGTCTGTCAAATGTATTAATTTTTCTGACTGTGGCCATATTCACTTGTCATTACGAATATTCACTTTACTCATTTTTGTAATAGTCTGAGCATGGTTTTCCTTTTCCTTCTTCTGCAGCATTGGTGGCTAGTATTCAGTCCTTTTTGTCACATCTGTTTTAACTTTCCGTCTGTGCAGAAGAAAAACACACACACATACCTGCACACTGACTCAGATATTAGTTTTATGGCCCTTATCAGTCACTTTGTTACTTTGCAAAGCAATAAGGTAATGAAACAAAATCAGTGTAAATATACATTTTGTACAGAAGATAATCCCTCTAAATTAATACAAAAAGGCTACTTAGCAAGAACATGTATCCTTTCTTGAGATGATCTTAAAACATTTATGATGCAAGGTGTTTGAGTGACTGGCAGCCAAATGCAGTCACTTACTTATGATATAGCTTCAATAGCACATAATCACATGTGCCTATTTCCAAATCAATGCATTCTGTCAGAAAGACCTAGATGACAATATGCCAGTCCAAGAAGTAGGATCCTTCTACAGATGAAGTCTCCCAAGAAATAGAGTAATTTTTTATAGTAACCTAGGTGGGGAGGTGCTGTGAATACACTCATGCAACTACAAAGAAAATGTCAGCAAGAGTTCTTCATAACATACTATAACATTAAAATAACATGATAATTAGGTAATGTATATGACAAAGGAATTATTCCTAGCTCATGAGAAATGTTTATATACCTTTGCTCAAGAAATCCACTCATACATTACGGATGGGATTCACAAATACACAATGCATGCACAATCCTGTTTGTAGGCAGGATTTCTCACTGGGTTATGCCAGAGCAAGTCACAGACATTCTGTGTAGCACTACAGTGATAAGCAACATCTGGCACATAGCACTACACCTGTTTTCTGAAGGTTGTATGCAGATTTGGAAGTCTTGGGGGTCCGTCCCTGGAACTTTTGGCTGTGACTGGAACAGCACAGCAGACTGATTCACAGAACAGTTACTCTAATCCATAGTCCCACCAGGGGATCCAATATCCTAGACCTGGTCATTACCAACATGGGAAATCGATGCTCAACGTCTATGGTCACCCCCTCGTTGGTCAGGTTAGACCATAAGCTAATCACCTTTAACATCCACATCCCACCCCCACCCCCAGTAAGGAAACCTCCATAAAAAAGTTTCCAAAGCCAACTTCATGCTACTCAAGTCAGAAGTTACAAACTTCATGATACCCATGCAGACAGGAACTGAAAGTTCGACTGCTGAGTCCTACTCTAAGGCACTGTACAAGCACATCCATTCTTGCATGAATCATGCCATCCCAAATAGAACCAAGATGCACTCCTCCAAAAAAAGGAAGCCAATCTGGTGGTCCCCTGCCATAAACAAACTTTACAACAAAAGGAAGAAACTGTTGCAGAAAAGAGGAAAATCCCAGGATGCAAAAAACTCCCTTACCAGCCTCAGTAAGAAGTTGAGATCCCTCAAAAAATCCTCCAAAGCTAGTTATGAAAATAAAATTGCCAAAGATTCCAAAGACAATCCCAATGCATTCTATAACTATGTCAAGAATCTAAATGGCAATGCTCAGATCTGCTCTGAGCTACAACAGAATGGCATTAAATATACTGATCCCAAGGATATTGCCAATATCCTGGCAGATCGATTCAGTGCCAACTTCAACCCCCTCTCACCCCCTAAATGGCCCATCTCAATACCGGAAGATTGCCAAATTCTGGTAATAACGGCCGCACAGGTAAAAAAATGCACTCTCCAAAGCTAAGAATACAGCATCCATGGGACCAGATGACATCCTGGGCTGTGTACTACATGAACTACAAAATGAACTGGCACCTCACCTAAGTGGCATGTTTAATCACACCCTCACCTCAGGCTTCATGCCCACTGAGTGGCGCACAGCTACAGTTATCCGACTCCACAAGGGGGGATCCACCTTGGATCCTGGGAACTGCCACCTCATCAGTCTGACAAGCCTGATCTGCAAGGCCATGGAATGTATTATCATGGAACTTATAAACAAAGACAATGGCAACCAGCTTGTTTTTTCTTATAACTAGCCAGTTTTCTAGTTTCAGCACTCAAATCTGTTTCTTAAAACACTGGACCCCACCCAGTTTGGGTTCATGAAGGGCCGATCTTGTCTCTTGAACCTGATTGACTTCTTTGAATCAATCTCCAGAGCTGTGGACAAGGGTAAGGCAGTCCACACAGCCTATCTGGACCTTGCCAAAGCCTTTGACACCATCCCCCACTCTGGAATCATAGATAAACTTACTAAGCTGGGCATTAATCCCTATGTCACTCGATGGGTTGCAAACTGGCTTACTGACAGAACCCACACTGTAAAAGTAGCTGAATCCAAATCCAGCTCAAGACAAGTGACAAGTGGAGTACCTCAGGGTTCAGTCCTGGGACCTCTCTTGTTTGGCATCTACTTCTCAGAAGTATAGGCCAACACTAAGGGACTCTGGCTAACAAAGTTCACAGATGACTGCAAACTGGGAGCCATTATTGAATCCCCAAATGATGTTTCTACTCTACAAATGGACCTTACAGAAACAGATGCTTGGTGCCAGAGCCATGGACTCAAGCTCAATGCCAAGAAATGCATAGTTATCCCCTTTGGGAAAAAACATGTACCCATGAATTATCACATAGATGGCAGTACACTAAACACCGAAAGTGTGATAAGAGACTTAGGGACACAGGTGGACAGTGGTGTCACCTTCAATAACCACATCGCCACAACAGTCAGTAAATCCTTCTATATGGCACACCTCATCACTAAGGGCTTTTCATCCAGAAAAAATGAGGTCATTGTCCCACTGTACTCATCCCTCATTAGACCCATTATAGAATACAATGCCCCATTTGGTATGTACCTCTCAGGACATCTTCAACAACTGGAAAGGCCTCAGAAATACCTCACTAAAAGAATCACAGGCCTAAAGCAGATGCCCTATGCTGACCACCTTAAAAAACTCCAGCTATACTCTGTCACATATTGTCTACTCCAAGGCGATCTCTGCTTAACATACAAGGCCATGTCAAACCCAGAGCTGTTAGACATGCTACACTTAAAGAAATCCCAATCCCTCAGATCCACATGCTCCACGGAGCTAAACATTGGCATCACAATAAACAAAACATGCTGGAGGGATAGGTTCCTGACCCAGAGACTCCCCAGACTCTGGAATAGACTGCCCATACATGTCAAGCAGAGCACCTCTTTGGCCCTCTTCAAAAGGAACCTTGATGACTGGATGGCAGAAAGGAAATTCACCCCAGGAATCGCATCAGTCACCCTGCTAGACAGGAGTCCAGGGAAGTAAACAGTGTGGGAAGAAATAGCCAGGGAATTGTTATGGCTAGGCTTGTATAGGCCCTAGGACCGATAGCCTAGTACCAACCTATGAACCTACCGCATTATCTGGGAAGTGAAGCAAAAGGCGTACACTCATTCAGTCCTTTGGCAGAATGTGGCTATTAGCCCCTGTAAGAGTTAAGTACTATAAAGTTTTGTGTGTGTGTGTGTGTGTGTGTGTGTGTGTGTGTGTGTGTGTGTGTGTGTGTGTGTGTGTGTGAGTGTGTGAGCCTCAGCAACTGCATGGCATGTGTTGATAGAGCACTAGTAATGTTACCTGAACCTGTGTAATACTCTATTCAAAGGCAACATGATAAGCAACATTTTAAATGTTGTTCCATGAAGCTTTATCATGTATCTGAATTGCATTATATTGCTATCTCATTATTGGGCACTGTGGCACTGCCTATATACGTAGCTCTGGTGAAAATATGCTTTCTGAATCCCAGGGTGCAAGTTTAACCAATGCAAGTTAATTATTTAGCTTTTTCCCCACTTGATATAACGCTTATATAAATGTGTTTACCTACTTACCTTTCTTCAGCTGAATGCATAATCCAAATGTTTATTAGTAATTATATATAATGCATATTATCTCAGCTACATTTGTGTTGCATTTATGTATACTACCTACTGTTTCTTTACTACATATGAAAAATATTCCCTGAATTACAGTGGTATTTCTTAATTTATGTGTGTGTGTGTGTGTGTGTGTGTGTGTGTGTGTGTGTGTGTGTGTGTGTGTGTGTGTGTGTGTGTGTGTGTGTGTATATATAATATATAATAATAATATATCTCATACACATTTGTCTATTTATGTCTAATTGTGTGTTTTATATATGTTTACAGTTTTACCCACAGGGACTCCAGCAAAAAAAGTCTCTTCCCGGTTGACTATTCACAGTCAACAAGTATAAATAAGAAAATAAATAAATCTGTGTGCTGCCCAGTAAGTCTTAAACAGTAATTAACTGCAGTAAATAAATAGATATACATAATAGCACAGTAGACTTATTTCCCCTTCAGCTACCCCTAAAAACAAACCTATCTAATGTAAAAAGAGCTACCTATTAAATCTTCACAAACTGTCTGAAATTTTTACATAACAGGCACCTCAACAGTTATGCAAATAAGTGGTTTTATTTGTAGCTATAAACTGCAGTTTAATGGTAAGTCACTTCAAATAAAAAAAAAAAGAAACTGTCATGCAAAATAAAAACACTTACTTTCTGCCCTACAGCTTGTGTGTGATTCACAATATTTGCATACATTTTGAATGCAAACCACCACAACATACCAGTGCTTAGATAGCCAGGCATTCTTCAGTGCATTTCCATTGTCTACTACTTACTGGAAGTGCTTATGCTAAACAACAGTTGGCAGACACTGTCCAGTTATTCAAAGAGTGCAGCTGCTCTGTTAGCAAGCCCCATGGGACAGAACAAACAAGACTGTGGGGTACTGTATCATACTGAGCTAGTCTGTCACTTTCCATTTCAATATTTGACTGACAACTCCTACTGGTCATACAATGAAGGAAAAAGTGAAAGCTGTTTGTTTGGTCTACAGGCAAGCACATGTTCCTGTGAGCTAAAAGGCAAACATTTTAATCACAGAAGGGCGCTGTGATCATGTTAGACACAGGCCAGCAAGGGGATGCTATAGTGTCAGGGCAGGTATCAGTATAAGACAGACAGAGACAGTCTGCACCTTCTATTAATTTTTCTTGTAGGATACTGTTTTACTTATTTATTGACATTTGATTACTGGGAAAATCCGACTGGGTGAAAGCCCATTTTCAGCATTAGGCCAGGGAGAAAAGCTTCAAATTATAACAAAACATTTTAAGAAGAATAATTTTACAATCCTCAAAAATAAAACAAAACTTCTGCATTTTAAATAATTATAATAAATTAGATGTAATATAAAAAACATTGGTTAAAAATCAATGCAAGTTATATGACAATCATTTAATATTTAGAGAAATTTTAGACAATCTGTAGAGAAATTACAGGTAAGTTATTTTAATACAAACAGGAATTGCAATATAAAGTGAGGGAAAATAGCCTTATTTCATATTTAAAGAGAAAGTCGGGGAAGCAAGGAAATAAGTCAAGAAGAGAAAGTAAGGAGGTATAAATAATAAAATGTATTTGTTCACATTTAGGGATATAGTTTATCCTGGATTTGAGCATAAACAGAGACAGATTTTAGCTAGGAAGCCTTTCAGAATGGTTTTGAAAGATGGGAGGGAGGGTACTGACTTGACAGATGCTGGTAAGGAATTCCATGCCTTAGCAAACGAGTATGGGTACAGACAGGATTCTCAAAAGCTGACGATGTCAAATCTACATTGTCGACACGAGAATAGCGAAATGGTAGAACATCGAACAAGTAAACAGAAATCTCCATAAGGGGAGATTTCCATTTACTTCAATGTAGTGTGGTCTCGGAGTTGATATATTTAAGTAGCGTGGGGTCTGGGGGGGTGCAGCCCCCTATGTGGGGGGTGCAGGGGGGCTTGCCCTCTGCCTACACCATTTAGTTTTTTTTTTTGTTATTTTTTTTTTCGAAGCATTCAATGTTTTAACAGTTCGATCACTAAAGGCCGACCTTGTTAAATATTCAATGTTCTAATATAGACCTGTTACCGACAATGCCCAGCAGATTTGATAGGTTTGTAGACAGATAGAAGTTTTTGGTCACTGGTTCAGAATGACTGACTGGGAACATAGCTGTGTGGAATGTTTCTTTTAGTGCTGGACAGGCAGATAGATGCTGGATAATTTTATCAGTGGTAAGAAGCTGACTGTGCATATGTTAGTTGATGAGGCCCTTTGAACCAATTTAGGCTTTTTATTGCTATACAGTGGTAGGTTCTAAAAGAGGTATTTGCTGCACATTTAGCAACTTTGTTATAACATTGCTCAAGTTTTAATTTTTGTGAAGCCAGGAGATAAGTAAGGATGGTGGCACCATAAAGATGTGTGGGGAGGAAAAAAGTAGTGGCTAGTGTAGCTTTAGTTATGTTGTTGAGAAAGTTTTTGACTATGTAAAGCATCCCTAGTTTTTGATGACTTTTTGTATGCAATTTTGTATAGGCATGTTGAATGTAAGATTATCATCCACAATCATCCCTAAAAATTTGCTATGAGAAGCGACTTCAATGGTTGTATTATCAAGAGACATGACTTTAAATTTTGTTTTTTCATGAGAGAGGGGTTGGGATTTGAAATAGTAGTTTGGTCCGTTTTTGGTTGAGCATGGATTTTGAGTCATGAAGCCATGTTTCAGTGGCTCTTAAAGCTTACTGAGTAATTGTTTGGAGGTGTACCATATTGTCAAATGTGCAAATGAGAGTGGAGTCATCTGTGTATTGTATTAGCATGGCCTGCTGTATGGATATATAGAGTGTGTTGGCGAAAATGTTAAAGAAAAGGGGACAAAGGATAGAGCCTTGTGGTACACTGGTGTGGACTGGGAGTTAAGAAGAGAGCATGGAGTACCATTTTACTGATAACTATCGGACCGGTAGCTTTTGAATCACAGAAGGGTAGGCTGGCAGAGATCTAGTGAGGGCATTTGAGGTAGAAGTTTGCTGTGACAAACTGGGTTGAAGGCTTCAGACAAGTCTAGAAATACGGAAGACGCTAGATTGCCTTGATCTCTAACTGTATTGACAGTATCTATATAGGATAGAAGGCAGTATTAGTACTATGGGAAGGATGGAATCCATGTTGTGTATGGGAGAAAAGTTCTTCCTGCAGGAGATAGTCTGGTAATTGTTTTTGAATACATTTTTCAAGTATTTTGGTGAGGGGGGATACAATTGCTATAGATCTAAAGTTATTAATCTCTGTTGAATTTCCTTCTTTGTGCAGAGGGATAAAGTATGACTTTTTCCAGAGAAGGGGAACATAGTATTCCTGGACTGACCTATTTATAAGAACTGAGGCAGGATAGACAATGCCATTGGCTGCTATTTTTAGGAAATCATTTGGAAGGTCATCAGCTAAAAGAGAGCATGGTTTAAATGTGTTTAAGAGTAGTTGTATATAGGATGTGGGCACAGGTTTGGAGGTGAAAGTGGAGGCTGTAATATGTGGCTGGTGGACACAGTTAGGATTAGATGTTGAGGAACCCTTAGTTAGAGATGCTATACTATCTATAAAATAAGAGTTGAACTGTATTGCAGCTTTAAGTGGTGAGTTATTTAGAGAGGGGTTTAGGTTAAATTTTTGGCTAGGATGTAAGATTTTTTAATGGAAGTCCAACATTTTTTATGGTTGTGTTTAGTATTATTCTGAAAGTTATTATAGTACAGTTTTTGTCTTCATTTATTTGCTTTTTAGTACAACTGTGAAGTATTCTTAAGTTTTCAAGATATTGAGGTGTTTTATAATTTCAACAAGCTTTTTCTCTATCCTACATTAGCATTCTGCTTTTTTTTGGATAGAAAATTGCATTATTTGTTTTTTAGTTTCTTCCTTTTAGGAGGTGCAAACCTACTTAGGATATTTAGAAAAGTTGTATTGAATTCATTTATAGCATCATCTAAGAGGAGGATTTTTTATTAAGTTCCAGTTAATAGATGACTTGTATTGCAATACAACATTAGATAAAGTGACATACATTAATGTAATTAGGTGTTTATGCAGAGCCGTAGTGTTCATTTTGAGAAGATGTAATACTTGGTGCTGGGCAAAGTTGTACCACATAATATTTTCTGGGTCTTTATACCAGGGGTTACAACCTAGAAATAAAAAAGGGGAGAGTGGAGAGATGAGTATGAGAGAGAGACCAAGAGACTGTTTCAGAACACATTTATGTAGTATGATACAGGAAGGGAAATTGGGTTGAGGTGTTAGAGGCAAAAGGATGGAAATGTAACTGAGGATACATAGATAGACCAGAATGGTTAACCAGGAGAGTTGGGGGGGTCAGTTAGAATAGCTAGTGGTATAACAGGAATGAAGAGAAATTGTTAGGAAGGAAAAATATATGAGTGAGTCACATACAAGGCAGCAAACACAAGTATCAGTACAATTTTACCATTCTATCGCGAGTTAATTGCAAAGCAGTAATGCTGCAAAATACTTCTAACAGCAGATACTGAAATACTAACATGTGCTACATTCAAAGCAGTGAAATACATGAAACAGCAGATGATTTAATATTCAGGTCACCTGCTAAACCACAATCCAGTACAAAAGGTGATTAGAAAATAAAGCACACAATTCCTATGCCTCGGAGAGGAAGTATAACAATCCACAAATACAGGTGAATAGAAAATAAAGTGCACATTTTTTATGCCTTGGAGAGGAACAGCAACATAAATTATAGCAGAATGAGAAACTGCAGCAGCTGCGCTGCTCAGGGGTTTAGTTTAAAAATATATATGTAAGCGATCGCAATTGCTCATGGGTGTAGGATATGAAACCAATGCTGAAAAGTAAAATAAGGTATGCTACTGAGTTGGTAACACAAATGCAGATAAGTTAGTTCACAAATGGCATGGTAATGCCTTGTGAGCCACTCTCCTTCAAGCCGAATATTATATAGGTGACTAAAAAACTGGAGCACTTAAATGCTGAAGAAGTTGATAACTAATAAATGTGTAGGCGCCATTAGAATAAGATTGCATGAAGAAGATATCTGTAACAGTAATCCTATCTAATGGTATAAACCACCGACAACAGCAGAAGTACAAAACAAGAATACTTTAGTTTTTTTTCTTTTTTCATAATAATCACCAATGTGTAGCAAATGCTCAGAATTGGCCATCGCACACCACCGGAATCCAAACTTGAAAGCTAGGTAGTCTACAATGTTGATAGATCTATAGCTAGACAGATAGATAGACAGATAGTTTATATATATATATATATATATATATATATATATATATATATATATATATATATATATATATATATATATATATATATATATATGAATGTTTGTGTGTGTGTGTGTGTGTGTGTGTGTGTGTGTGTGTGTGTGTGTGTGTGTGTGTGTGTGTGTGTGTGTGTGTGTGTGTGTGTGTGTGTGTGTGTTTGGGTTTATTCATACATACATCTTACAGACCAGCAATAAAGTAGTCCATTCAGTCAAACGTGAAATACTAAACTGGCAACTCACTGAAGGATTTAAAATTTACCCCAACATTTGATTATCTTGAATTTATTTATTTGTATTAGTTAGGAAGAGCAGAGAAATATGCTTCTTACATAGGGGAGGGAGGGCTTTGCCCCTATTTAAAAAAAATAAATAAATAAAGTGAATAGTCTGCTTGGTCTTTTAGGCCTGGCCAAATGGACACAAGTGAATCTGTTTTCAACTGTCATTCACATCCATCTTCATAATAAGAGAAAAGCAAACATAGTTAAAAACAAAGAATTCAAAGTAAGAAATAGTTAAGGTAGGATACTTAAAGGACAGTTGCCTAAATCCTGACAGAATACCTGTATTTGGAATTCTGTGGAGAATATGATGATATGAAAAAATAGCAGATATGTTGCACACAGTGCCATTGTCTCAGAATAGAATCCCTTAATTATCCCAGTAATGTGCCCATGAAAAAAATCTGCTTGATATGATACAAAAAGACGTGCTGCGCCAAATCATGTTGTGCCATTCAATAGATATTTGCCAGAAACAAATACAACTAGTGTTACTTAGTTACTTTGAACACAAATGCACAGCTAGTGAGTGGAGTCTGTGTGCCTAACATATTGTCCGCTAATAACTAGAAAGTATCCAGTTGCTGAACTATGCCTACCTGACATAGTAGTGGTTTGTTGTTGGTGACATGCTCATGCTGGTCCTGATGTAGAGGTTTGTGAAATAGGTGCAGTAAGGAATTTGTACCTGATTTTACCAGTTCTAACAGGCTTGGGCAGAGATTTTTGACAGCATTGTTATAAGACAGTTTTGTACAGGCATTTCCCTAAGTATTTTTGTTTTCTTCACCTGAAGTAGCAGCATTTCTTTTGGCTTACTTGGGTTTGAATTTATTGTATTGGTGGTTGTCTGCATGACTAGAGGTCTTGTCAGATATTAGCTTATTACTCCTTTTCAACATGACTGCGGTGGTGGTGCTGCAGTAGCGTTGTCGCCTCACAGTAAGACGTTGTCCTGTTCGATTCTCAGCTAAAGCGTTTTCTGTGTGGAGACATGCATGAATGGGCCTACCTTCATTGAAGGTTGTGCATCAGAGCTGGCAACTCAGCACATAAAGATCTACTGCCAATCATTAGCAGACCGGAGTTCCACTGTGGTGACCCCTAACTGGGAAAAGCCGAAAGACATAACAACAACAACGCCTTTTCAACATGGTTATGTTATGAAGCATGCATACCAGGGTCATTTAGGAAGTCTGTGCTATGCTCAACGGTCAGGGACAGGAGATGACAGTCTTCAATTAGAAAATGGTGAATTGTGTGAAGTTGTGAAAGGAAAAAACTTTGAAAAGGTCCTGACTATGATGACTGGGAATGCTTTATTTAAGTAAATTTTTGAATAATTAACTCTAGGCGTGCAACTCAACTAAAGCCCCTAAGGAAAAACAGCATGCCCAACACACTAGTCATAGGTGACTCGATAGTGAGGCACACTGATGTCCCACTCACTAGGCTAAATAAGGAGAAAGTAACAGTCAGCTGCCTGTCAGACACCAGGATCTGCCACATAACACACGCACTCAGGTCCCGCAGCATCATTGTATATGTGGGTGTGAATCACCTAAGACGTACCTCCCTGGACTACATGAAAAGACATGGAGGAGCTCTTGGATTATGTAGCTCAGGCATGTATGACTCTTGCCCTAAGCAGCATCCTACCATCACCCAGAATGATACCACAGTACAAGAAGAAAATGATTGATTTCAACAACTGGCTAAGTTTCTGGCGTCATTCTAAGGGGATCCACTATCTGTCTGCCTGGGATGTCATGATTGACTGACCTCGATGCTTTGCCAGAGATGGCCTGCATCTATCACCCCTAGGCTTCTGGATACTGGCCAAGGCTCTTGCCACCCCTATACTGCCTTTTTAGGCAGTGTTCCAAAGACCAAATTACCACCATAACAGCTACAAACAAAAGCAATCTGAGGGTCATGCTGCTCAACGTTAGAAGTCTAAATCTCAAAATGCACTTGCCTGAAGCACTCTTTAAAATGGAGAACATCGACATTTGTGCCATAACAGAGACCTGGTTCAAGGCAGCAGAAAGCACCCCTGCACTACCAGGTTATATCTTATTCCACACCCTTCGGCCCCAGAACTTGGGCAGAAGCTCCAAGGGGAGTGGTGTTTCCATATTCATAAAGGATGCACACACCTCCAGACTGGTAGCCTAACATAATGAATCAGAGATACTTCAGGTGCAGCTAACACTGGGTAAGACAGTGATTCAGGTTGTAGCCTGCTATAGTTCCCCGACCATGTCCCAAGGCTCACATTCCACATTCCTAAGCACCCTGGAGAATATTGGAGTCCAACCTAATACTCTCATATTGGGTGACTTCAACTACCCCTCCATTAAATGGGAAAAGTACTCATGTCCCAATACACTTGCCCAACGTTTCCTGGAATTCATTAATTCCAATGCCCTGGATCAGCTCGTTCTGAACTCCACTAGAGGTAGCAACATACCTGACCTGGTTATTACTAACATGGGCAATCGTTGCTCTGCACCGGTAGTTAACTCCTCCCTGGTTAGATCCGACCACAAACTAATCACCTTGGAAATCCACATCCCACCCACCCCCCCGCAAAGGTAACCACCATGAAAAACTTCTCCAAAGCTAAAACTTCTTGCGCTCCTAAAAACAGAGGTGGCTAATTTCACAGCACCCATGCAAATGGAGATCAGATGCATGACTGACGAATCATACACCAATGCACTGTACAAACACATACACAAATGCATGGATCTCGCCATACCCAACAGAACCAAGACGTTCTCTTCCAAAAAAAGGAAGCCAATCTGGTGGTCCCCTGCCATAAACAAACTCTACAACAGAAGCAGGAAACTGATGCGGAATAAGGTGAAGTCCCAAGACCGGAAAAACTCCCTTATCAGCCTCAACAAAAAGTTGAGATCCCTCATCAAATCCTTTAAAGCTAGCTATGAAAACAGAATTGCAACAGATAGTAAAGAAAACCACAAGGCCTTCTATAGTTATGTAAAGAATCTCCACGGCAATACACAGATTTGCTCTGAGCTATTGCACAATGGTACCACCTATACTGAGCCAACAGATATTGTCAATATACTGGCCAACAGATTCAGTGCCAGCTTTACCCCCCCCCAAGGGACCAATCACAATACCAGTAGTTTGCCAGGTACCCAGTATTACTGCTGCACAGGTTAAAATAGCATTGTCCAAGGTCAAGAATACAGCTTCTATGGGACCTGACAATATCATTGGCTGTGTTCTACATGAACTACAGAGTGAACTGGCACCTCACCTGTGTGCCCTGTTCAATCACAGCCTCACTTCAGGCTTTGTCCCTACCAAATGGTGCACTGCTGCAGTCATCCCTCTCCACAAAGGAGGACTGACTACAGACCCTGGGAACTATCGCCCATTAGCCTGACGAGTCTGATATGTAAAGCTATGGAACGCATCATCATGGACCTAATAAACAAGGATATAGGGAATCTCCATACTCTGGATCCCACACAGTTTGATTTTGTGAAGGGTAGATCATTCCTGCTCAACTTGGTTGACTTCTTTAAGTCAGTCTCTAGAGCTGTGGATGAAGGCAAGGTGGTTCATACAGCCTACCATGATCTGGGCAAGGCCCTTGATACCATTCCCCACTCAGGAATCATAGAAAAACTCACTAAGCTAGGCATCAACCCCTATATCACTAGGTGGGTTGCAAACTGGATCACAGGTAGAACCCACAGTGTGAAAGTATCTGACTCCAAGTCAGACTACCGACCAGTCATGAGTGGAATCCCACAGGGTTCAGTCCTGGGTCCTCTCCTGTTTGGTATCTACTTCTCTGAAATCCAGGCCAACCTGAAGGGACTCTGGCTGACAAAGTTTGCAGATGATTGCAAGTTGGGAGCTATTAACTCCCCGAGTGATGTTGACATACTACAGAAAGGCCTCACTGAGACCAACGACTAGTGTCAGAACCATGGCCTTAAGCTCAATGTCAAAAAAATGTGTCATCATCCCCTTTGGGAAAAACCTGGTTCCCATGAATTACCACATCGATGATAGTCCACTGAATGCAGAAGACTTATAAGAGATCAGGAAACACAGGTTGACAGCAACCTCTCTTTTGACCACATTGCCACTGTGGTCAGAAAGTCCTTCTATGTGGCACATCTCATTACTAAGCATTTTGCATCCAGGAAGAAAGAGGTCATTGTCTCCCTCTGCTCTTCCCCATTAGGCCAGTCATTGAGTACAATGCCCCATTTGGCATGTACCTCACTAACCACCTGCAACAACTGGAAAGGCCACAAAAGTACCTCACAAAGAGGATCCTAGGCCTTAAACATTTGTCCTATACGGAGAGAGTAAAAAAACTCCAACTATTCTCTGTTGCATATCACCTACTTATAGGCTTGACTTACAAAGCCATGTCTGGCCCAGCTCTGTTAGAAATGCTACATCAAAAGAAATCCCAATCCCTCCACACCACACATTCCAGAGACCTCAACCTACTTACCACAATCAACAGAACATGCTGGAGAGACAGGTTCATGACCCAGAGACTGCCCATCCTATGGAATAGACTTCCAATACATGTCAAGCAGAGCACCTCACTGGCCTCTTCAAGAGAAATCTTGATGAGTGGGTGGGAAATAGAACATTCACCCCAGGGATCACTCCAGTGGCTTTACTCGACAGATGCACTGGGAACTAAGGTCAGGTGGCATGATGCTAGGGTAATCCTATGGGCTAGGATTGTAAAGGCCCCAAGGGCCATTAGCCTAGTACACACCTATGAACGTATGATACATTTTACTAGGGTCTGGGGTAGACCACTGTGGAAGCAAGACTCACTTTTTTCATTTAACTTTGATATGCAAGTTGCTTCACAATGAGGCATGCAAACTTGTGAAATAACTGCTATACCCCCTCCTCGGGAGCTAAGGTTCGTTGATGCATACCGATTCTGTCTAAGTAAAACCTCACACAGAAAGGGTGAAAGTGCCTTTGAATGTGCCACCCATGGTCATAGAACATGCTTAACAGCACAGCAAGATGTGGTTGTGGTCCATTTTCATTCCATGGCCATTTATTCTTGCACCATAACGAAGCAGTAGAATCCACATGAAGTTACCAAAGCATGCACAGTCAAGTCATCGTTGCTCTTGTTTTAAATGCTTTATTTTAAACTTGTAGAGCACTATTAATGCTGATTTTATGGGCCACTCCCCCTCTTTCTCTTCCATTACCTTCCCAGATATCTCCTTTCTCCTTGTATCTTAGTTCTCAACACTATAATGCCACAATAGTGCGTAATGCTTCCTGAACCTCACATTTCTATTTCTTCCCCATAACTTATCCGATTGCACATGGCACTACATCCACTCCTTGCAAAAGCTTCCTACAACAGACAGAAGAAAAAAATGTCAGTGTGATAGCAGACATCGCATGAGTCGTTAATCTTACATTTTGTTCCTAACAAGTTTATTGTATCTATTTTATCTGTTCATACATTATAATGCAGTGACTGTATGTTCTATGAATTACTGGAATTTGTATACCTCTGGGGCACTTTTGCACATTGCATTACAAATATGATTATTTCGGCTTTAGTCAAAGTTGCACACTTGTTTTCTACTACATTTACTTTTCACTAGTTCTCCTATGAAAACTAGTCCTGTTCATCAGGACCAAAATTGCTTAACAGCATGAGTAAATCAAGGTGATATGTTCATAGGTTCATAGGTTCATACTAGGCTATCTGCCCTAGGGCATTTATAAGCCTAGCCAGAGTTGTGTGGCTTTCACCACCCCTTAGATTGAAGAATACTATACCCAATAGTTTGCTGTGCCTCTGTCCAGCAGTGATACAGAGATGATCCCCGGGGTAAACCTACGATCTCCCATCCACTGGTCAAGATTCCTCTTGAACAGAGCCAGTGAGGTGCTCTGTCTCACATGGACCGGGATTCTGTTCCACAGCATAGGGAGTCTCTGGGTGATGAATCTGTCCCTCCAGCATGTCCTATTTATATCCGTGTTGAGGTTTAAGTCTCTTGGTCTTGTGGCTCTGGTGGATTTGGATTTTTTGAGGTGGAGCATGTCCATTAATTCCGGGTTGGACATGGCCTTGTATGTCAGGCACAGGTCACCTCTGAGCAGACGGTATGCGACTGAATAGAGCTGGAGTTTCTTCACTCGGGAAGCATATGGCATATTTTTGAGCCCCTTTATCCTTTTGGTGAGGAACTTTTGGGGTCTTTCCAATTGCTGCAGGTGTCGGGTAAGATATATTCTGAATGGGGCATTGTACTCAATCATTGGTCTGATAAGTGAAGAGTACAGGGGAACAATGACCTCCCTTGATCTGGATGTGAATCCCTTCATAATCAGTGGGCAATGTAGAAGGTCCTCCTAACCACTTTGGCAATGTGAGTGTCAAAAGAAAGGTTACTGTCAACTTGGGTCCCCAGGTCCCTGATAACCTCTTCTGTGCTTAATGGATTGCCACCTATGTGGTAACTTGGGGTTACCTTGTTTTTACCAAAGGGTATGACTATACATTTTTTGGCATTTAGCTTAAGACCATGGCTCTGGCACCAGTTATCCGTTTCTATGAGACCTCTCTGAAGGATATCTGTGTCTGATGGATTTTCAACTATGGCGCCCAGTTTGCAGTCATCTGCAAACTTTGTCAGCCACAATCCTCCTATGTTTGCCTGCACTTCTGAAAAGTAGATGCCGAACAAGAGGGGGCCCAGGACTGAGCCCTGTGGGACACCGCTTGTGACCGGCTTGGAGTCTGACATGGCACCAGCAACTCTAACCCTTTGGGTTCTGTCCTTGAGCCAGTTTGCAACCCATCTTGTGACATATGGGTTTACATTTAAGCTGGTAAGCTTTTCTATGATACCTGAGTGGGGTATTGTGTCGAAAGCTTTAGCAAGGTCAAGGTAGGCTGTGTGAACTGCCTTACCCTCATCAATGGCCTTGGTGACTGTTTCAAAAAAGTCGACCCAGTTCAAGAGGCATGATCTGCCCTTGACAAAGCCGAATTGGGTAGGATCCAATGTCTGTAGGTCCCCTATGTCTTTATTTATGAGTTCCATTATGATCCTCTCCATAGCTTTGCAGACCAGGGTTGTTAAGCTTATGGAGTGGTAATTACCAGGGTCCGTAGAAGCACCACCTTTGTGGAGTGGGACCACAGTTGCCGTACGCCACTCTTTGTGTACGTATCCTGTGGTAAGGCTAAGATTAAACAGCAGCCTTATGTGTGGGTTTAGTTCCTCATTGAGTTTGTGTAGCACACAGCCGGGGACACCATCCGGTCCCATTGATGCTGTGTTTTTAGCTTTAGAAAGAGCAGCTCTCACCTGGGCATTTGAGATGATTGGGAGGCTACACTCTGCTGGGATAGATATTTCTCCTTTTGGGGGGGGGGGGGAGAAATTTTCACTGAACCTGTCTGCCAGTATGTTTGCAATGTCTGTGGGTTCAGTGATTTTTGTATCATTTTGGACTAATTCTGAGCATATCTGGGAGTTTCCACCCAGATTTCTAACATAGCTAAAGAAGGCCTTATGATTGTCTTTTGAGTCCTTGGCGATTTTTCTCTCAAAGTTGGCCTTGGATGATTTTATGAGTGATCGTAGTTTTTTACTAGTATTGATCAGAGATGTCTTCCCTTTTAGGGATTTTGCTCTATCTTGTAGTAGCTTTCTCCTCTTGTTGTAAAGTTTGTTTATGGCTGGGGTCCACCAGATCGGGCGCTTGCCTTTGTTGGAAAGGGTCTTGATTTTATTTGGGATTGATTGATCCATGCAATCCTGGAGGTGCTCGTAGAAAGCATTTGTAAGGGATTCAGCAGCGTGGGTTGTGGTTTCCAATGGCTCAGGGGCCTTGAAGGATACCACACCAGTCTTAAAAAGTGTGAAGTTGGCTTTTGAGAAGTTCTTCACTGTGGTCTTTTTTGTTGGGGGCGGGATGTGGATCTCCAGTGAGATTAGTTTATGGTCTGATCTCACCAATGAGGGATATACTTCCGGTGTGGAGCATTTTGTCCCCATGTTTGTGATGATCAGGTCTAGTATATTTTCACCTCTTGTGGGAATGGTGACAAGTTGTTCCATAGCATTTGAGTTTATGAACTCCAGGAACCTTTGGGCTAGGGTATTGGGGCTTGAGTAATGTTCCCAGTCTATGTTTGGGTAGTTGAAGTCACCCAATATGATGGTGTTTGGAGAGACATTTATACTCTCTAGTGTCTTCAGGAAGGCTGTGTGGGGTTCCTGAGTTTGAGAGGGTGGCCTGTAACATGCTACAAACTGTAGAGCAGTTTTGCCTATGGTTAATTGCACCTGAATGGTCTCTGATGCTTCGTGAGTTGCCACCAGCCTGGAGGTGTGGGTATCCTTGATGAATATGGATACACCCCCTCCTTTTGTGGTACGGACCAGGTTTTGGGGCCGGAACGCATGATATGAGGTAAAACCTGATAGTGCCAGGGTGCTCTCAGGAGCCTTGAACCAGGTTTCAGTCACAGCACAGACATCGATGTTCTCCATACTGAGGAGGGCTTCAAGGGCATGCATCTTGAGATTTAGACTTCTGGCATTGAGCAGCATTACCCTTAGTTTTTTTCCATTATTGCTTTCTAGGGCGGTGGGTTTAGAATTTGAGCCTTGTCTAAAAAAGGCATTATGGGGGTGGCAAGAGCCTTTGCCAATATCCGGAAACCCAGGGGTGACAGGTGCAAGCCATCCCTTGCGAAGCAGCGTGGCTTGTCAAGCATGTCAATCCAGGCAGACAGACATTGGATCCCCTTAGAATGACACCAGAAATTAAGCCAATTATTAAAACTGATCATTTTGTCTCTGTATTGTGGCATCATTCTTGGTGAAGGTAGGATACTGCTCAGGGTCAGGGTCATACCAGCCTGGGCTACATAATCTGAGAGCTCCTTTATGTCTCTTTTCATGTAGTCCAGGGAGGTACATCTCAGGTCATTCACACCGGCATGGACAATGACTGAGTCATACTTGTACTTGCTGTGGAGTGACCTGAGTGCTTGTGTTATGTGGCGGATTCTAGCACCCGACAGGCAGCTTACTGTGACCCTCTCCTTGTTCAGTCTGGTGAGTGGGACGTCAGTGTGTCTGACTATGGAGTCACCTATGACAAGTGTGTCTGGCATTGTGTTTGGCCTTAAGGGCTGTGACTGATTTGCACACTGACTTTGTGATCTATGTGTTGCTTGTGTTATGTCATGAGGTGGCAGTTGTTTGGGTGTCTGCTTTGGAGGCCTCTGCTGTTTTGGTAGATTTTTGATCAGTGCCTCCAGTATGTCTTTGTGTGTTTATGTGTTTGATTTGTAGTTGTGATAGTTCTATGTGAGACTGGGTTTGTGGTGTGTGTGGTTACCTTCTCCTCCTGTCTGGTTTTGCCAGTCCTGAGTTGAGAGAGCTCAGCCTCCAGTTTGGCTATATAGTTGCATCTCTCGCATGTATTTGTGTTTTTATGGAGGAGGAGAGGGTTGTCTGTGTACATGAGGCAATTGTAACATTGCCTCAATATTCTAGATTCACCAGCTGAGCAGGAGAGGACGCTAGCAACTGACCCTTTGACATGCTAGAAGAAATGAAAAAGTTTGCTGTGTAACTGAGTCAGAAAGGACCTATAGGGAAGTGGGTACTCAAGGGGGTTTTAAGCTAGTGAAGTACTTTGTATAATATAGAAGTGCTTTACCTGACTAAAAAATGCTTTAGGAAGAAGTGCTGAGCTTTACAGATAGAGAGTAGACTGTTTAGATTACAAGTAGAGCAGTTCTAAGGGAAAAAATGAAGAGCAGACTTTACGGAGCCAGAAATAGTTTAACCTTGTTTAACCGGTGCTGCCCGATGGTGCTCTAGTGGCAACTCCGCGCTAAATGCAGAAAAGGCAATAAGTCAGTAGTACAGGCTAGCACACTTTAGTGGGCAGCCAAACAATTAAACAGCAAACAAATACTTTTCGACTTGAATTAGACTAATTTAGACTAAAATTGACTAATTTCGACTAAAATGTACTTTTAAGTGCAGATAATAAAAAATGCAGTAAATAACTATGAAAACAGTTAAAGCTTGCTCTAGGTAAGCAGTAGAAGGTAAAACAAATATAAAAAACAGCAGGATACTTAATCAGAAAAGCAGTCGCTTTTTTTCAGTTCTCTGTAGCCAGGAAGACTCAACAGGACCACGTGGAGCTGTGTCTGAGCAATATGGCTTCAAAAAAATGCCAGAGGCAGATTTTAACCAGGGAACTTCAAAAGAGCTAGAAATGGTCCAAAATGACCAATTACTACAGCTTCTTGTGCTGAGGTCACTTCCCTCAAGGACAGGTAGGCTATTCAAGGCTCCCCACTCCCACTGGTGAGCTAAGAAACTTCCTTCTATCCAAGTAAGGCAATGGACAACACAGGAACTACAACACAGCCCAGGATAGAGCAAGGCCTGTAAACTGGTCTAACTAGTTTAGGAGAGGCAGGAAAACAAGGAATATATATTTTTTTTTTTTTGTTTTTAAATAGAAACACGCAGAAATGCAGAGAAGGCAATAAGTCAGTAGTACAGGCTAGCACACTTTAGTGGGCAGCCAAACAATTAAATTAAACAGCAAACAAACACTTTTCGACTTGAATTAGACTAATTTCGACTAAAATGTACTTTTAAGTGCAGATAATAAAAAATGCAGTAAATAACTATGAAAACAGTCTTGACTCTTTCTAGATCTACTTTATTTTTAAGGTAGCACAAACCCTGTGACTAACTGTAAGAGAGAAGTAATACATGTACCATTACTACTGCAAATAACTAACATCATTCAATCTATGGAGGGATTTAATGGTTAATGTCTTAACTATCTAGACAAAAGTTTGATTCTGAACTTACTCTTGCAGTTAGTTCAGAAAACTAAAGCACTAACTTCTTAATAAGTTGCTTCCTGTAGCATGGATACAGAGTTTAAATCTCCACACCTTCATTTACCTACTGTGCAACATTAAGCAATTCACTTAACCTGAAAGTGCTTTGGAGCAAGTGGGAAGTTGGGCTAGGTTTCTTAATGGTCTCCAGGACTGCATGCCTAGTAACTATGAACCTGTTGTAATTGTTAATCATATTGGATAGGAGGCTGGCATAATGGTTAAAGCTCTCTCTTTATAGAGAAAAGGTACAAAGTTTGATGCCCAGTTGAGGTAATTAGCTAGGATTAAAATAGCCCATAAAGGCAGTTAGCTTTGTACTAATGTATGAACCTCCAGACAAATGGATAATGGGAGCCCCAGGACAATGACTTCACAGGTTGTAAAACACGTATACTGTATTATTAAAATGTTCTTGTTTAGATAATCATTATTTATTTATTTATGCATACATTTCAGAAAAAAAATGCTGGTCCATGGATCCTAATAACCACAATATAACTGGTATGTCTTAAGTTAGAGAAAGCCTTAATTTATATACTAAATGTATACATGCTGTTGAGAGAAGTAGAAGTTAAACTGAATGGCTGAGAATAACACTGAGGGAGATGAATAAATTAAATCTGAAGCAGGAACAGCTGAAGAACGGGGAGGGGATGGTGATATTTAGGTCTTCAAAGAAGGTCTATTTTTTTTTTTTTTTTTTCTTAAGAAAGATAATTAGGCTCATTTTATCAAAAGTTACTGATTAATATTAACCAAAGTGCACAGCATTCTGTGAGGTGAGTGAATGACTTGGAATGATTATGTACAGAGACTAAATGTTTTACTCTGCAAGCAACATAAATAGTATCTCTTAGAGAAACAAGCGGACTTGCACTAGTAGATGAGAGCTTGCAGAACCACTAAATGTAAACAGATGTGAAGACAAAATCTGAAAACAAGCCTGATTATGACAATACATAACACTGTAAGTTGCGCAATATAGTTATCAAGGACAATGGAAAGTGTTGAGATGCCAAGTGTGAGTGGCTGCTAATATCAGCCAACTACTGAAATAGCAGAAAAGATTTCTTATTATGTAAATTCTCCAACATTGATATGCAAGGGTAGGTGACAGCTCCCAAATGTTCTACCTATTCCCAATACAGAAAGAAGTGAGGGTCCATTGACAACATAAAAGGAACAGCAAAGAATAATAACATAAGTAATACTGCAATAAAGTTAAGAAAATTTAGTAATTAGCTTGTCATATGAGGCAAGCTAAAATAAGCACTACCAAGTTCATATGCATGCCCTTAATCAGGGCTTAGGCTCCCGGATTTAAAATAATACTTTGAAATATTTAAAGATGCAATAGGAACAGACTGCATAGTAACTATCTATGCATAATTAAAAGGGAGTTAGTAATACAATCCATGCATAGATAAAGCATGGATAACACTTGAGAAGCACTGTTAAACACTGTTGCTAAAACAGAGATATTTTATTGCCATACATACTTATACTCATGTGATCCAAATGAGATGAGCAGCTAAGGCATCTGCTGAAATTGTCTTGAAAGTTTGAGGCTGTCCATCCTTGGTGGTGGTGGTGGAGGATGAGTGGTGATGCTCTGCTACCAAATGGATTTGGCTTTAGCCTTCACTGCAAGTGCATTGCAGTATGCATAGGGGAAGGTAGCATGGTCTCCCATGGTGATGTCACCTGCCTTCCAAATCAGGGGAAGGATTAGGGTATATCACATATGGGCTCATTACCAGGATTCCAGTGAGGATACAAGCAATGCTCATGGCTGCCTGAGTTATGGCCAGTTTGTACAGCTTTTGCTTCAATGCTGGGTATTCCCAGTACAGAAAAAACAAATCGACTCAAGTCTGACTTGGGGAGGCTTATTTCAGACAGATGAAGCACATGTAAGTACATCAACTTTCCCAAACAGTGCAAAGTTAGATACTTGTAATCAGTCCAAAGCACACATTAAAGATCCCCCAGAGATTCCAAGCCTTGGACACATACTAACAAGACCTAAGATATGGAAACACTCAGAAAATAAATGAAGGCAGTATACCAGAGCAGTGGAACTGACATGCATGCAAGTACCTCACCTCTTTCAAACAGTCCAAGGACAGATATTTGTAATCAGTACACAGAAGATCCTAAAAGTCCCATAAATATATCCCAGGTACAGGTTCATGCAAGAAAGGCCTGTGATAGGGAGGCATACAGAAAATAAGTGTACTTGATACAGCAATGTAGTGGAAATGAGTGACCTTACTCCACTCCTCACCAAATACAACCTTCAGAAAATGCACATCACGTTTGCTTTAAGTCCCTTATCTGTTTTTGTTTCTGCACACAGACACAGACACACACACACACACACACACACACACACACACACACACACACACACACACACACACACACACACACACACACAGACACAAAAATCAAACCCAAGTCATTTTATCAATTTTCTGCCTGCAGTTACTGCTTAATGTCAGCAACAGCATCCAATATTTACACTAAAAGATTATGCACACAGTCTAAATATTTTGCTACTTTAACCCACATAAAGACTCTACGTGTGTATCTCTCCCAGTAGTGTGTAACACATACAGACAAAAAACTCAGATCAGGCACTGTTTCATCAACCAAGCAGATGTCACCAAGTAACCTATAAGAAATATAAAATGACAATTCCTGGAGTCCTTCTGAAGACATGAAATCTACCACTCATACATTTTTTTTCTAGTAAGTAATGATACCACCTTTTCATGTTGTGTTATATTTAATAATACATTAGGCCAATAATGATTAAGTGCGACAGTGATCACCCTGCAATGATCATTTATATGCCATTTAGAATTAGACAAGCTGCAAAATATGCTTTAATGACATGGGTAAATGCACAGTTGTCAGAGTTTAAACTGCTCTGGAGTGTGGACTATTGTCCCTAAATCTTTAATGATGTTGCCATTTTTATGATCTGGCCATTTCTTCCAAATTTTAATCAATATACTTATGATAAATCTCATGATTCTACATTTACTGACATTAAATGTATTGTCATTATGAATGCATCAGGCTTTAAATTTCTTTTGCAGGCCATCTTAGACAGCATTAGTGTCATTTACTGAAGTAATTATGTAACTCAGTTTGCAACAATCAGCATATCTGGATCTCCAGAGCCATTTCTCACATTTATATCTCAGACAAATGATCCAAAACTTGATAGTTCCAATTCAAGAGTCCTCTAGGACATCAGAGACAACCCTCCCAGGACAGAAAACTAATTCCCCCATCTTGACTTGTGTTTGTCACATAACCAGTGTTCTAACAAATTAATTATATAGAACTTGGTAGCTAATTTCATTAATTTGTAAATTATTAACTTTTATAAGATAGTGTCAAATGCCTTAGCAAGGTCAAATTAAGCAGCATGCATTATTAGACCTTCATCATATGCTGCTAATATCTCTTCAAAGAATGTTAAGGTATTTAAAAGTCAATCTCTCCTTATAAAATACCCTTAATGTTTAATATATAACAGGCAGAACTCCTTTGTTATTCTGAGTAAGCTCCATTAAAGAAAGGTTTACGAAGAGAAAGACAATAAAAACAGAGAAGTTCTCCACGTCTGTTTCATCTGGTAATTTATTTAATTTTTCCAGTCACTATTTAGTGCCCTTGCATTTAACTAAAAAAGTTTATGCAAATTAGTGGGATAATAAGCCTGGCTCCATGGTGCAAGAAAATAATTGCCAACTGTGTTCAAAGTGACTAGGGATCAGCTAGCACCATTGGCACTGGGGAGCCATGGAGGGAAAGAAGTAAAGTGGCACGACCTGCTCACCTTTCCTATGGGATAGGGAGGAGGTGATCACACTCAGGGGCACATTGGGTGCTGCTAACTTCCTGAAGGAGACCAGGTAGCTCACTGCTCATGCCTCTGAGGGTCAGGCATGAAAGCTTTGCAGGGATACCATTTTCAGAAGTGAGGGAACATCCTCCTTGTCATTGCATTGCACTCCCCTCCCCTATGCTCACTGAGTGCATGCAATAGTGGGAGAGAAACTAAAGGAGAAAACCTCAAACCACCCCTGATTTCATATCTGAATAGTGCCTCCTTTCAGCCAACCCTTGCTCCAAGTGAGAGAGAACCAATGGTCCAGCTGGCCAGACAAGGGGCTGATGACTGACTGACAGTGAGGGCAAAGAGTGTGAAAAAAATCAGTGAAGTAATAAAGCTGTACTTGAACTGTTTAAATTTAGTGCAAACCAGTCATAAAGTTATTAATGCTGCCTGTTTTTTTTTTTTTTGCTCTGCCTGTCTTTTGGCTGATTTTTATCCCAGAACAATGTTTATAAGCCCTCCCACACCATAATGGACAGCAGCCCATGTGTATTCCAGATTTATGAATGAACCTGGTACAGAAGCAGTCACTGGCCTTCTCTCTTGGTATGATGGAGGGTGATGGATTTATCACTGCCTGCACAATCGCTGGTGGATACCATGGACCTTGCATACTACAGCAGGTTAAGAAGGAAAAATGAATGATCCTTAAAGCACATGGTGACTGGTTATATGAGTTTATGCAAGCTGATGTCATTGCATTTTGCTCCATGAGTGATTTTCACCAGTTGCTATTTTATGATGGTTTCTGGAACCTGCCCACGTCTCCCCATGCAAGTTTTCACTTTATGACCCTAGAATTTAATTGATACAATGATCTGCTTTCAAAGAAGTGTGGAGGTGCACCAGGTGAAGGCATATGTTCTGGATTGTCTAGAAATGAGGTACAGTCGAAGTCATTGAAGGAGAGAGGAATGCTGATGAATAAGCTGTAACCTCGTAGTGGGTAGGAGGACTCACGGGTTCAAAATATATTTTGCTGAAATACACTGTTGATTCAAGAATATGTACCTTGTGTATTACTATAAGGCTATGTAGTACCTGCCATGTAACTGTTCTATAGTTCCACATAAAACTCATCACTTTGTACCACACAGCAATACTTTTTCATAAAACCTTAAAGAATCACTCCTATATCAGCAGTATATGAGAATAAGAATTACTTATGCAGAGGTGATTCTGCAAACTGATTTGAAATGTGATCTATATCAGCAGTACATGTGAATAAGAATTACTTATGCAGAGGTGATTCTGCAAACTGATTTAAAATGTATTTTTCTTAAAATGACACTGCTCTGAATAACAATTAAATTTCAAACATTTAACAGCAGTCTCTGTACTGCTGAGGTACACATTTTTGTGGGTTTGATAAGGATGTTACATCAATAGTAGTATTCCGGTGCTTTCTACACATGAACCGTTAGTGTCTCACATTTTAATCAGAAAAAGCTTAAGAGGTTATACACTCCCTTGTATCCTGTTTTCATTTCTTGTCTGGTGACTCGGTGCTCCCTTCTCATGTTCAGGTTCATGTAGATAGTGAAAGCAGCATGTTGTAGCTTAGTGGAAAATTAGCAGAGTCCAGACAAGAGACTGTTTGCATACATTTCCGCAGATTGTTTCATAGTATTTCCTGATTCCAAGTTCTCCTGCCATTCTTATTCAAGGAAATGAGCAAGAGCATAATTTTAAAAAATAAATAAATACATTTCATCTCTACAATCACGTTCTCAGAGAGACTGAAATCAGACGCCTCCAGGAAGTGTGTACCACTTGATGGAAGATCTCCAAGTCTGCTGTACCTATTTACAAAGCACAGTAGCATTGTGATACAGTCCTGGCCAACTTCTAACTGAAAAGGCCAAGGCAAAGATTCATTTTACATGCAATTTGGGAAGCATCTGTCCTCACATTGCCAGTAATTTATACTGATTTACTTATTCTTAGTTATATCTTTCTTCCCTATGCCATTTAATACTATTATTGCTGTTAACAGTCCATTGCACCTCTGCAGCTATTACTACCAAGGAAGACAGAATTTCTCTCTTCAGTCTTTGGGTAAAATACTTGCATGTTAATATTTGGAACTACATCTCTCTGTGGTGTAGTCAAGACTTTTGGGAATGTGCAACAACTGGACAGTATCACATCTTGAAAGGTTAGACATCTGCTTGACAACTCAAAAGGTGTGACATTCAGTCCTGACCTCTGGTCACTGCCTTGTAGAGTTTCTATATTTTCTACCTGTCTGCATGTTTTTCTGGACACTTTAGTTTCCTCTTATCTCCCATAAAAAAATGTAGGTTGACTGGCTACTCATAAATGTCCATACATATTGTATTTATCCTTATACTTGAAGCCTGAGTCATGACTGAAAGGAGCCCATGATGATCAGTTCACTTACCCGCTTAACAAATAAATAATATATAAAAAAAAAAAAACTTCTAGGGTTGAGGGTTTTCCTATCTTTAGTCAAGTCTAAAGTGAAAAGGGCTTCAATGCATGAAATATAGTACTTGAAATACGAATCACTGATTGCTGTTTATCACTGAAAAAACACTGCAGGAACATTGTATATTAATACATCAGCAGTGTTGCAATTTTTTCCCCAATATTCTATATGACTGTATGACCATGGAGTGAATATAATTAAGTAAGGTGGTGTGTGGGAACAAAGCCCCTAAACACACAAATTCCCCCAGTAAAAAAGATTTGTAACTTTTTGTTACATTAAGGCTTTAACCAGATTGTTGTTTAATCTGTCTGTAGCCTTGGCTGGATACTATTCAAGCAGTCACAGCAGAGCAAAAATTTACATATATACAGTATGTATATATATATATATATATATATATATATATATATATATATATATATATATATATATATATATATATATATATATATATATATATATAGGGTCTATATTACATGATCAAATGATTAGGTGATCAAACACCTAAACATTGACCACGTAATATCGTATTGCAAAATATCAAATGCCACCAGGAAACTTTATCATCGGCCACAAAAAAAATTAACTTTACAGCCAAACTAAGTGGGGGGCTTTGCCCCCCACAACCCCTGACGTGGGGGCTGTGCTCCCACACCTCCTCTAACTAAATACACAAACCCTGAGATTGCTCCACAGTGGAGAAAATGAAAACACAGCGAACGGCCAAGGGAAATCTTTCCCTGCATAAAATTGGACGTTTGGTGTTTTTTGCTTTCGATATTATGTGGTTGATGTTTAGGTATTCAATCACTAGATATATATATATACATATATATATATATATATATATATATATATATATATATATATATATGTATATATATATATATATATATTTATTTAAAAAATAAATATATATATATATATATATATATATATATATATATATATATATATATATATATATATATATATATATATATATATATATGGGTCTACTTCTTTTGACCTAACTTTCATTTGCCTGACCCCATTTAACTGAAATTTCATTTGCCTGACACTTCATTTGCCTGACACTTCATTTGACTGACAAGTATTATTAGCAAGAAAATGGAATATGCCCCCTTCCCCACTGTAGTGCGACCCTGGAGTTATAATATATAGTTAGGGGGGGTGTTTGGGGCATTTCATATGATATTGTTAACTTTTGATGTAATATTGCTTAGTAAAAGAAAAGTAAGTGGAGGGAGTCACCGCCCACACCCCCCCTAACTATATATTCTAACTCCAGGGTCGCACTACAGTGGGGAAGGGGGCATATTCCATTTTCCTGCTAATAATACTTGTCAGTCAAATGAAGTGTCAGGCAAATGAATTGTCAGGCAAATGAAATTTCAGTCATTTGGTCTCAGGCAAATGGGAGTGTCAAACAAATAGTTAGATATATATATATATATATATATATATATATATATATATATATATATATATATATATGTTTAGACAGGCAATTCTGCCTGGCCACTTGGCCACTCGATGGACACTTTCTCTTTCTAAGGTCAGTACACTTTGGAAAAAGCAATAAGCAACAGAAGTGAAAATATGTCTCATTCTTTTCTGGAATGCTGAAATCCCAGAGAACATGAGAAAATACTATATGCTCTAGTACAAAAAAATGTTCCTTTAAAGAGCAAGCAAAACTATACTGGAATTTTTTTTATACAAATATGTGCATAGAGAAGCCATGGTGGTTCAGAAGTAGCGTTGTCGCCTCACAGCAAGAGGTTCTCTCGTTCGTTTCTCAGCTGGAGTGCCTTCTTTGTGGAGTCTGCATGTCCTCCCCGCAGTCGAGTAGCATTCGAAAGACATGCGTGAATGGGTGTGCCTTCGTTGAAGGTTGGGTGTCGAGCTGGCACGTTGGCACCATAAAAATCTACTGCCAGTCATTAGCAGACCAGAGTTCCGCTGTGGCGACCCCTAACCGGGAAAAACCAAAAGAAGAAGAAATATGCGCATAGAAAGTTTGTTACTCCCTATAGAATCGCCATGTTAAGTAAAATGACATTCATTTGTTTGTGATGTAGTAAAGATGTAAAAGCTGATCTGGACACACGTTTATGGAGTTTGAAAAATTAAATGCACATTGGGAAGAGATAAGTAATTTTTAAGGGGTTATGGCCTGGTATTTGTTAATTAACTAGATCAATAATACTAATGAATGCTCCACTTCCTGTATCTGTAAAACCCAAACAACAAAAATATGTTGAGAGTCTTTTGGCAGTTGCTAGAAAAGTTATTACAAAAAATTGGAAATCAAACTCAGTTCCTATGTTCAATAAATTTTAAATACTATGTAAAACTGAAAGAGAAGTGATGAGATTAAAATATATAAATCATACTAAAACTTTTAATGGTTTGGATAACCTTGAAATGTTGCTATTGAAATACCAAGACTTAGTATGTGAATTTTATAAGATTATCTTGATGATTCAGTGTATTCCTAACTTCATATAGCAGTATGTGATGTTGAATTTCTTCCTTTCTGTGTATATATTTGAAATATGTTCTTTAAAAAAGAGCAAGCAACAACAATCAGACTATTCATACTCTGAGCTGCAATGTTCATGAAACTGTACAACAGCAAGTAAACTGTATAATTATTGCTACATTTGAAGACTTAACTGGATGACTTATGATGTTGAAAGTATACATCACTTTGGGCACATACATATTTTTTACTGGTTCAGTTGTTTAATTTATGGTAGTGTTGTTGCCTCACAGCAAGAGGTTCTCCCGTTTGATTCTCGGCTGGAGTGCGGGGAATGCCTTCTGTGTGGAGTCTGCATGTCCTCCCCGTGGTTGGGTGGGCGTTCAAAAGACATGCATAAATGGGTGTGCCTTCATTGAGGGTTGAACATTGAGCTGGCACCTCAGTGTTCATAAAAATCTACTGCCAATCATTAGCGGACCGGAGTTCCGCTGTGGTGACCCCTAATCAGGAAATCCGAAAGACAGCAAAAATGTGGGGCATTTGGTGCCCTTGCCCTGGGCAAATGTTACCCTTAAAAATTACTTTATACACCATGGTTACTTGGTGTGTTCTTGTTTATGCCCATGCTGCTGAAGACTGGAAGGGATTTGGATTCCAATTTTTCAACCCTTATTTATGAATGTGAAGTCTTCAGCTTGCATTTCATAAATTATAACATGTTATGTAGTCTCTACCCGCAGTGGTGGTGCTGCGGTAGCTTTGTCGCCTCACAGTTAGACGCTATCCGGTTTGATTTCCAGCTAGAGCACCTTCTGCGTGGAGACATGCGTGAATGGGCGTACCTTTGTTAAAGGTTGTGCGTCAGGCCTGGCAAGCCGGTATGTAAAAATCAACTGCCAATCATTAGCGGACCGGAGTTCCGCTATGGTGACCCCTAACCCGAAAGACACAAAGATGTAGTCTCTGCTCAAATGTACAGCAGGTACTGCTTTGTCAAACCTGAATGAAATTCCAGCCCCATTCCCCCCCCCAGTTATCATCTGCCACTTCCATCCCACGGTATTAACTGTGATGATCTAGTAAGCAGCACTGAGGCAAAAATAGCAGAGCCAGATCATGGTCAAACTGGGCCCTAGGCAGGGTAGTGGATCGGGCCCCCTCCTCATATAAACACTGTTGAAACTTCTCAGTGTGCATACTGTTTTCTGCTTTGCTTCTACAATGATTATGGTTATTTGGATTTGATTTAAAACTTTTATTTCAAATTTTATAGCACGAACACTGGTAGACATTGACTAACCAAAGAAATACAGTCTCGCAATCAAAGCAGACATAGCATTATCACTTCTCTGGCCTTGAAACTCACATTCATTAAAACAGCATTGAAAACCTCATTCAAAGAAAATGCATCTGGCCATTGCTGGATAAAGTTTACCTTTGGTTGTGTTCAAATCATAGGCCCCTTGCACACATTTGTAGGACCATGCAAATAGGCACTAGTTATTTGATTCACCTTCCTGACTGTATTAAATTATACTCCTTGCATAATAAAGCATCACTTGTTAGAGTGTGTTTAAAATGTGTAGTTTTGAAAAAATTTCCAGTAAGCAATAAAACAAAATATATGAACCAATAATGATAAAACTGTTCAATTCAGAAAATTTCAGTCCTAAAAGGCCACGAACTTCTGCCATTACAATCCACCAATATCAGTCAATATGCACAACCTCTGCAGAAGTAAGAGTCATATGAATAATTCCACATTAAAGAGATTTGTAACTAATGAAGAGGTTGCTACTAGCAAACAACTTTATATTTCAGTGCATTATCAACAGATTCAGTGCCTGCTGCCCTTGAAGAATAAACTGCCTATGTTACATTTAAAAAATGGTAAGCTGGTAATAATGTAATAGGGAACAGCTGGCAAACTGATAGGTTCACAGTTACTAGGCATCTCATCCAAAGGAGGAGATACTTAGGACTGCAGCACCCCAACCCCACCCCCTTAAAGTAAAACATAGCATTGACAATCCATCTACATGCTGTGGGAGTAGATCTCACAACCTTCTGCATCAAAAGAAAGAATGCTACCTGCTGTGCTATTAACAGTGCTTTTCAGTTCAATAGTACCATTCGCAAAACAGAACAGTTACACATTGTAAACAGATTTAGCATGAGCAGCACTAAACTTCTTTTCCTTGAATTTCACAGTTCCTTGAAAAGTGCACTTGAGACTCGATTCCTTGAAAAAGCACTTGAAAACTTAATTTTTTTTGCAGCTTGGTAGTTGGTGTAGAGGATTAAGGCTCTTGTTTCTGGCAACCACTGTACAGGGTTTGAGCCTGAGCAGATTACTATCTGCATTTTACACACACACACACACACACACACACACACACACACACACACACACACACACACACACACACTGTAGACTAATTCCCACCAGCAGTTTTTGTTACTTGATTTTTAAATAATTTTAAATAACCAAAGTGTACATTTGATTCTGTTTTGGTTCTTTGCTTATCTGCAGAGGAAATCAAACAAAATGACTTATCTCTATTTCAGTGAGGTAAGCAACCTTTATAATTGCAGCATTCTGCTATTATACACTCAAGTGCAATGGAGTTTAATGCATATTTTATTTCCAGTCTGTGTCATGGCTCTTATGGTGGGTATGGTGTGTTGGGGAAGGGACTCTGAAGAACTTGTGAGCAAGTGAAGTGTACAATCTATAATGTTCAGAGACACACACACACACACACACACACAGCTTACTTGTTCATCTGTGTAAGCAGAGGTCTGTACAAGAATGTCTTCTTTCAAATTCTGTGCACAGAACATGGAAAGGAAGACTTAAAAACAGTTACATCTACAGGTCTGTGCAAAGCTGACACATGCATAGATGCAGCAGGTGTGTATGACCAGATGCAGAGGATGCTCCTAAAGAAGAACACCCTTTAAAAAAAAAGCACAGGATTTTTTTTTTATTAAAAAATTAATGTAACAGTTCCTTGGCCAGCAGGCCCCCTCCCAAACAGTGGGCCCTAGGGAACTGCCTTGGTTGCCTAGTGCTGGATTTCAATCTGGATCTGGCTCTGTAAAGTACTGATTCTCCCTTTCCAAAACAGAAAGCTTCTTCTAGGTTCTAGGAAAGTCTATACAATTGTTAAAAACAGAGAGGCACTAGAAAGCTCAAAGAAGCACCAGTTGAGGTATATTTAAAATTCACGAGGATCTTAGAAATGCTTTTACTAGATTTGGCAGTTATCACCATAGCACTACCTTCTTTTATTACTACTACTTATTAAGTATGTAGATACTTATTTGTTAGTGTTATTTTCTTATGACTTGTCCCAGACATGTGAATGAAAGGGTTTATCCTGAATCAGAGCACCTATCCATTTATTAAACATAAACAAATACAACAGCAAATGCTGGGTATTCTTCTCTGATGTGGCAAGGATAAATGTAGAACAACATGTTTAAAAACCTATAGATTTAGTTATAATTTTGTGAAAAAAAGAGAGAGAAATCATTTATTACATATTCTCAGATTAGGAGTTCTTTTTTGGGGGTGGAGGGATTGCCAGTACTATATGCAAGTAATAACGCCCGACCAGGTGAGTGTTAATGTGTAACTGTTGCATTTTACTTACTTATTTATAATTTTTTTTATTACTAGATTATGTTTTATATTTTTGGATGTAAAATAGTTCCTCTGCCTAATGTTTCTAAGTTGCTGATGAAAAGTAAATGATGTTAGAGGAAGCATTTTACATCCAGAATATATCATTTTTAAAAAAATATCTAGATATTTTATTTATTTTTTTGTCCCTTACTGCTAAAATGGTATCTTGTCAGTCATTTGGGATTGAAGTCGCTATTTGACTTTAAGATTTTATTTCCTTCAGAAAATTCTTGTTAACTCAAATCCTGTTTATCTTACTTTTTAATTTTTGTTTTATTTAAAATCTTTTCATATTTTGGAGACTTTGTTTCCCCTTTATTTCAGACTGGTGCTGCGGTAGCGTTGTCGCTTCACAGTAAGACGTTGTCCTGTTCGATTCTCAGCTAGACCATCTTCTTTGTGGAGACATGCGTTAATGGGTGTACCTTTGTTGAAGGTTGTGCATCAGGGCTGGCAACTCGGCACGTAAAAATCTGCTGCCAATCATTAGCGGACCGGAGTTCCGCTGTGGCGACCCCTAACCGGGAAAGGCCTAAAGACACAACAACAACATCCATATTTCTTGAGATAAAAGGTGGAGAGGTACACAAATCGTTTATCTGCTGCTGCCAGCACTGTCTCTCTCTCTGTCACAGAGATGCCCCCCCACTCACATACCCTTGCCCTTCAGAAAATGCATGCTGACATAAACCCTATTGCAGCTACTTCGTGTTTTTTTTTTTAAACAGGAATATGCTCCTGTTTTGAGCCTTTGCTCCCCATTTATTTTATGTTCTATTCATTTATCAAAGAGAAAAGAGGTACATAAATGTAAACCTCTTGAATGCTGCTGCTGCCAGTGTTGGATCGCTCTCATTCTTTGCACTCTCACTCGCACACACCTCGCTTTCATGCACGCATTCACACGCACAGACAGAAACATAAACACACAAGCAGAAACAGAAACACACATGCACACACTTTTTTTCTTTTGTATTTAATTTTACACTCGCTAAACAGTAAAAGCGCTGCTTAGCGAGTGTAAAATTACAGCTCGATCATTCTAGCATCCACTCGCACACACGCATATACTCACACACAGAGACATAAACACACGCATGCACAAACACACACGCACAAACACACACACACACACACACACACACACACACACACACACACACACACACACACACACTTTTGTTTTTCTTTTTTCCTTTTTTTAATATATTTTATACTCGCTAAACAGCAGAAGTGCTAAATAATGGCAGCCATTCCATTTTCTCAGTATGAGCTCCACTGTGGCTTGATATGCTGCCGTGAAGCAGCAGGCACATTTTTCAGTGGGCATTACTTGTACATTAATACCCAGCTGGAAAACTCTTATTCAGGATGCTGTTGTACAGTAAGGCCATTCTCTAATAAGAATTAAACACAGATACTCTTTCTTTTACTTAGTGGGGTATGCAGCCAGACATAAACTATTGCACCACATAAACCACGAATTTAGGGAAGCAAGATTCTGCCTTGCATAGAAATATCAATTGCCAAGCTACAGAGAAATAAATGTAGATATCAGTAAGCCAGCAAAGGTAATAACTGTGTGCAGAATAATGTATACTTGTTTTGTTACCAGCTTTTTAATTAAAGGCATATTAGGTAGTAATTTCAGTACCTGTGCTACAGCTTTAATTGTGTGCTTAGGTTATATGACAAAGACAAAAAAATGTCAGTTATGCTACTCCCTTGTTGGGGTGGGAGTAGAATGGACAAGCAACAGTCTTGGCATAGAGTTCCAAAAATCCTGACTGCATCCCTGTGCCAAGGTAATTTTTGATATCTGGTATTGACTTAAAATATTTATCTGAGTTTTGTGGAAGGTTCACAGTTGTGAAATCTGAGTAGTTCTGGGATGTTGAGTCACCTTCCGAAGAAGGTCATATATGATAATCTGGGCATATTTTAGAACCCACATTGTCAAACCACCAGAGAGGCATATGTATGCCATGATAAGTCAGCTAACAATCATTAAGGTCAATATTCTTAAAAAAAAAATAAAACAGGTCACATCAACCCTATGTGCTAGATTGAAAAATGTTTTAGATGTCCATTTTACAGCTCACTACAGTCAATATTTAATAATCCTATCATTCCCCCACTCAACTAAAGAAACCTAATGTTCCTTCTTCTGCATACAGCTAGTGAAAGAAAAAAAGGTGAAAGTATTCCATGCTGTTGTATTATGATGCAAATAACTCTACAAGAAGGGGCTGAAATTTAGTGGATAAAGCCAGTAGAAAAAAAAAAAACACTGGTTGCAAATAACTAGAAATGGAAAGGTAATACAGTGAGATAATGCCAGGAAAACACTTGGACTGCAGGCTAGAGACCGTCTTCTCCACCAGGTATTAATATCAAAGTATAGGCAAAGAGAAAGAGATAGAGAAATCCTAAGTGAAAGACCTGCCCTGTAAGAGCTTTTAGTTTAATCTAAATCAGAAGCTGCTGTTAAAAAAATAATTAATTAGAAGGGCATTTAAAATATAGCACAGTAAGTATAAAAATCAACTAGAGGAGGTTAGAGAAGATTGGGAAGAGTGATTAGAAAAGCAATTTACACAGTAACAATATGGGAGGACATATATATATATATATATATATATATATATATATATATATATATATATATATATGTATCTCCGAGGTATGCGACCCTTCAGTCCAAAACACCTAGCATTAAAAGTCATCCGTCTGTGTCACCTTCTCTAACACCACCAAAATGCAGTTAGTCACCCATACCAAACTGGAGGAAGTCCACAGAATATGGTTCAACGAAAGCACTAAACTAACTCACTATTTTAAATAAAAGGTATTTTGTTTGTAGTCTGGACATTGTTGACAGTGTTTTCTCCTTAGCACCCATACCAAACTACTAGGAGTTCATTTAGATGAAGCTATAAAATGTGATGACCACATAAATCATGTTGTTAAAAAAAAAAATCACCAAAATCTTGGCACACTCTATACAGCCAAACCATATCTAACACATCTAGATCTCATATCTGCACAACCCCCTTCCTACGCTCCTCCTTTTGTATGCAGCACCAATATTGACCAACATCCTAAAGACTTATAAAAAAAGCTCGAACAGTGCTTCAACCTTATCACAAAATCTGTAGCCAAACACCCCCATAGATCACATCACTGTCCACCACTCAGACACCTCTGGTGGCTCAAACTACCCCACTAACTCATATACTCTCAACTCCCTACTGTCAATAAGCTGCTATATAAACCAAATGACTGCTATTACTAACAACCTAATACAAATATGCCACCCAATTAGGACTCTACACTCTTCTGACAAAGCTCTGTTACGTATATCTAAACCTAACAGATTGACTGGCTACTCCCTGTACTCTCACATAATGTCCAAAACCTGAAACTCCATTCCCTTAACAGTTAAATAAGAACCTAAACTAAAGTCTTTCAAGCTTCAACTAAAACACACACCTACTCAAGTCATGGCACTGCAAATGGCGTACATCTGATTAAATCATTCTTCTCTCCATTAACTGTTCTTCTTGCTCACGTTTTATCCCTTCTACGACAGAGTAACTGCATACAATTATAATCTACAATACGTTTGAGTACTGGATCAATAATGTAATTAACTGCCATTATAAGACTATGCCTGTTTGTATATCATTCCACTATTGATTTCTTGCTCTCCGTGTTTCTGTATAAATTACATAAAATTGCCACTTCCCATGCTAAAGTATAGAGTATCTATGCTAGCTGTCATTGTTACTGTCAATGTCCAAATTGCACTGTATTGTACTGGAGCTTCCAAAAGAACAAGATGGTTTAGGACTACCTGATTTGAAGGGACATTTTAGAGCTACACATCTGGTGGCTTGAACTCCCCCACTAACTCCTATACCTGGCTGTAGCACTGTGTAGCTATAAAATATCCTTTCAAATCAGGTAATCCTAAACCATCTTGCTCTTTTGGAAGTCTCATATACATAACACAAGCAGAAGGTTATAATGTAAAATGGAAAAGGAATGATGAAGTATTTCAGAGGAGGTTCAAAAAATAAAGAGAGAGCAGGATTCTGGATGCAGATAATTATGGAGAATAATAACAACCATACAGAATATTATATTCATAAAGCAGCAGGAAGAATTCTAAGCCAACACAGAATTGGAAAAGGACATTTTGCCAATAGGGATAATTTTAAGTATTGGTACAAAAAATAGGCAAGAGGGGTCTGGATTTCACTGGACAAAACTGACAAAGTAAGAAAGGTACTAGCACCATATAATCAGAGAAGGAAATATAATAGAGTGGGATGAGTCCAAGAAGATCTTTGGACTGCAGGTTAGAGACTGCCTTCCCTATTAAGGATTAATATCACAGTACAGACAAAGAGAAAGAGATTGGGGAATGTTAAGTATCTTAAGTGAAAGAGCTGCTCTGGTAGTTTTAGTTGAATGTAGAACAGAACCTGCTGTTAAAAAAGGAATAAAATAGTAGGGCATAAAAATATTGCATGATAACTATAAGAAGCAATCAAAGGAGGTTTTAAGAAAGGTTGGGAAGAAAGACTGGAAAAGTAATTTACTTAAGAACATTGGGAGGACATACCTATGCCTCCCAAGTATGCAACAAAGTCCACAAGGTTTATTATCTTTGCTTGGAAGTGTTTGCACCCAACCCAGTTTGGTTTTGTAAAGGGCAGATTCTGCCTTCTCAACCTGGTGGACTTTTTTGAGAAGGTCACCAAAGCAATGGATTAGGGAAAAATCATTCACACTACTTACCTTGACCTAGCCAAGGGATTTGACACAATACTCCACTCAGGCATTGTTGACAAACTCAAGAGGTTAGGTACAAACTCGTATGTCACCTGGTCGATAGTCAACTGGCTCACAGACAGGACCCAGGAAGTTAGAATTGGGGAGTCCACCTCCACAAACAGGCCAGTCACAAGTGGAGTCCCTTAGGTATCAGTCCTTGGACCGCTCCTTTTTGGCATTTACTTCTCAGAAGTCAAGGCCAAGGTCACTGGTCTCTGGCTGACTAAATTTGCAGATGACTGCAAATTAAGCAGTCATTGAATTCCACATTGACAAATATTCTTCAGGAGGGGCTGACACAGACAAACAACTAGTGTCAGAGTCATGAACTAAAACTTAATGCCAAGAAATGCATAATAGTATCCTTTGCGAAGTCATCCATCCCTGGTAACTATCATATTGACAACACACCCATTAGAATTGACCTAGTAGTCAGGAACTTATGGATACACATAGATAGTAATCTAGCCTTTGATCATAACTTGTCTACAGTGGTGAGGAAATCATTCTATGTTGCGCAACTTATAAACAAAGGTATGGCAACTAAGTCCAAGGAAGTCATTGTTCCACTGTATTCGGCATTCATCAGACCTTTCATTGAGTACAATGCCCCCTTTGTAGTGTACCTAACCAGGCATATCTAACAACTGGAACATCCACAGAGGTTCCTCACTAAAATAATACGGGGCATAAGTAATATGTCCTATGCAGACCGCCTCAAGGCCCTATCCCTGTATTCTGAATCCTGCAGGCTTTTGAGGGGAGATCTATGCCTGGCATACAGGGAATTGTCAGACCCCACTCTGATGGACCTCCTGCATATCCACAAAACAAACAGTACTAGAATTACCCATTCTAAAGACTTAAATTTTGCCTGTGACATAAATAGGACCTGCTGGAGAGATAGGTATGTATCCCAGAGACTACTCAGTCTATGAAACAGGCTCCCCATCCATGTGAAGCAGAGTTCCTCCCTAATCCAATTCAAGTGCAGCTTGGACAATTGGATGGGAAACTGGAAATTCATCCCTGGTTTGCCACCTATGTCTCTGATGCAGACAGGTAACCTGTAAATGGTTCATCTCCCAGGCCCATGCTTACACTTATCAAGGGTATCAGAACTCGTCAGAGATTTGGGATGCTTGGCTAGGCTTAAAAAGGCCCTTGTGGTTGTTAGCCTAGTAAGCACCTATGAACCTATTTTTATACTCTAAGCAGACTTCAAAGAATTCCTCCTCAGTTAGATAGCAAATGCTGTAGGTGTAATGAGAAGGAAGTAGGTAACTGGAAACATATGTTTTGAGAGTGGAACAAGTTAGGAGATTTTAGAAATTCCTTACAGAATACTCTGGCAGCAAATTGCTTTAACTAAGGAAATTATGCCTTTGAGCTGGGACTCAGGAATTGAATTGCATAGACATAGTAAGGCCTTATTAAGTGTAATTCTGTTAGCAACCAAACAAGCAAAAAAATAATAGAAAATGGAAATCAAAGTATAAATTAAATGTGTTTAAAGTACTGAATATTATAAAAGACATAAAAGTACTTAAAAGAGAGATGTTTAGAAAAGGGAAGAAGCAACTTACATAGAAATAAATGGAAATTGTGGGAAGAATTCATTTAAATACTGCTCTGGAGAAGGAGTTAGGTTTAAGAGAAAGCAGGAATTCAGCATTTTATATAATGCTGGCCTGGTGACAGTTACAAAGTAAGAAAAGCTATGTGATATACAATGTATGTAAATGGAAAAAAATGTTAATATGCTTTGTTTTCTTTTCTGCTAATATATGCCTGTGTCTTAATTGATAATTTAATAATGGTGTTTAAAAAAGGAATTTAGGTATTATTAAGGGAAACTTTCAGATAAAAGTGGTCATTATAAACGATAAAGATGGGAGGGACCTAGCAGTGGGAAAAGATATTGAGAAGAGGTGGTAGAAATATATATATATATATATATATATATATATATATATATATATATATATATATATATATATATATATATATATATATATATATATACATATATATATATATATATATATATATATATATATATATACATATATATATATATATATATATATATATACACATATATATATATATATATATATATATATATATATATATATATGTATATATATATATATATATATATATATATATATATATGTGTGTGTGTGTGTGTGTATGTATATATATATATATATATATATATATATATATATATATATATATATATATATATATATATAAAATTACATATAAAATGAATCCAAACATATCACTGATATGCACAGTATGGCCTGTTCTGTGATCAAGAGGCAGACATCCCGATGAGTAAAGTTAAATGGGCCCTAGAAAGCCTTGTTAATAACAAGGCTGTAAGAAGTAATGGAATTCGAGCTGAACTATTTAAAATCCAGCAAAATTATTACTATTACAGAACTACTTGGAATTTTTCAGCAAATTTGGAAAATACAACAGTGGCCACTGGAATGGAAAATGTCAATTTATATTCCAAGTCTAAAAAAGGACAATGCATCAGACTGCTCAGGTTATTAAACAATCACATTTGTTTCACCTGCTATCAAGGAAATGTTCAAAGTCTTGCAAGCAAGACTCCAGCAATCTATAGATCAAGAAAGTAGTACAAGTTGATTTTTGAAGTGGAGAGGTACTAGAAATGAAACTGTCAAAGTCCCCTGTACATTAGAAACTATTTACCTCTGCTTTATGGTATACTCTAAAGCATTTGATTGTGTGGACCCCAACAGACTGTGGCAATTTCAAAGAGAAAAGAGGAAGCTTAATTTATTTGCTTCCTGAGAAATCTGGATGTGGAACAAGAATAAACAGTTAGAACGGAATTATAAAATAATTAACTGGTTCAAGATTAGGAAAGGAGTGCAAAAGGGCTATATTGTGTCATCTTGTTTACTGAATTTATATGCTAGATATATCAAGCTTGCTGAAAGTGAAGAAGAGATGAAGAGCCAATAGGTGAAGGTGAAAGTAGAATGCACAAAAAGCTGGCATATTGCTTAGCATATAACAATAATAATAATAATATTAATAACAATAACATTATATTATCTCACCCTATTAATTCTTTGCAGACAGCTGGGGAAGAAATTGAGGCAGTTAACACATTTTAGTTTTTTGTTGAAAGATCTCTGCGGATGGTAATTGCAGCCATGAAGTTAAAAAGACCTTTGTTTCCTGGAAGGAAAGCTAAAACAAATCTGGATATGATTTTAAAGAGCAAGGATACCAGACTGTCAGCAAAGATCTACATAGTCAAAAGCAATATTTTTCCCAGTAATAACACATGGCTGTGACAGCTGGATTATAAGTAAGACTGTGTGACAGAAAAGAGATGCCTTTGAAGAGTGGAATGCATGACAGTAAAACTAAAACTTAAATACTTTAGTCATGTAATGCGAAGAAAGGATTCAGTAGATAAAACACTGATGCTGGGAAAAATCAAAGGTAGAAGAAGGGGTTGGCAGAGGCTAACACTGATAGCATTAATAAATATGAATTTTCCAGAACTTGCAGTTGCTAGCAGACAGGCCTTGTGTGCTAAAACCCTTCAGTTCATGAACAATTGGAATCGACTTAATGACTAAACAAATTAGCTCATTACTATAGCACCTTTATATTTTTACATCACCCTTGTATGCTGATTTAAATTCACTTACTTCATAAATGTACCTACTTTTAGTTAAATAATCAAATAACTGTATTCCTGAAGTGTAACATTTATATGAAGGTTAACTATGTTCAAATTTTAAAGCTGTATTTCAAGCACATATTTATGTACAGCTGTTAGCATTGTCGCCTCACAGCAAGAGGTTCTTTGGTTCGATTCTCGGCTGGAGTTCCTTCTATGTGGAGTCTGCATGTCCTCCCTGTGGCTGCGTAAACTTTAAAGACATGCAGGTAGGTATGTGTGCATGTGGGTGTGCCTTCCATGAAGGCTGGGTTTCAGGCTGCCAACTCGGCACTGTAAATACCACTGCCAATCATTAGAGGACTGGTGATCTGCTGTGGCGACCCCTAACTGGGAAAAGCCAAAAGAAAAAGTGGCAACTCCACTAATGCATTAACCTAAAAAGAAATAAGGTAGGTTAAGCTCCTTCAGTTGGTATATGAACCCAGTTCACCTATGATTATTCTAAATTTGCAAGCCAGCTGAATGTCATTCAAAACATCCTGAGTTCAAGTCCTAACAACACCAACTGCTTGTTTCTCCCTCTTTTTGATAAGTAGCCATTTCATTACCAGAATCTTTGCTCCAAAGAGTGAAAATATTAGTATTGTAATTGGAGTGAAAGAAAGACTGTTAGGGAGGGGGACCAGGGATTAAAACACATCATATTAATTTCTTGCTAAAATGCGACAAAAAGTGAGGAATTGCAGCTAATCGTGGCACATAGGTTATACATACTCTGTGTGCACCTCACAATGCACTCCCAAAAGCAACTATCCAGAACTGAGCAGGGAGTTGAATGAAAAAAAGAAAAAACTAAGTTGTACTGCTATCCAGCCTGAGGCTCCATAGCATGCCAGCTTGGTCAATGGAACATGGGATTAAATTTATGAAAGGTGGTAGTTCAGCCAGAGAACGATGTCACAGAACAGAGGCCTTGACTCAGAGAGAGAAAAAAAAATCCATTAAACAAACTAATCAGGAAGGTGAGGTATTTAAAGGCTTTATGTGGGAGTGGGACAAAAAGGTCACCAGAATGGCAAGAAATACAAATGCCAAGAAAGAAGTAAAGTTAGATGGCACTGACAGACCATGGTCAGCTTAAGTGGCTACTCTGTGTAAGTAAACAAAAATGTCATTTTTGAAAAATGGTGTCACCTTTGCTTGCTCGATTACAGGAAACATCTGATCAGTTCAAGTCTCTGTATCTTTTCTAAGGTCACAGCTATCTTTGTTTTGCCTTATTTTACTGATGAACCATCAGCTTATTTTGTGTACCAGTGTGACTCAAGGGAACATCTGCCAGTGTAAACAGTGCTGAGTAGAAAGATTTTGGCAGAAAAATTGTTTTCCTTTGCTTTCCTTAAGGAAAGATGAAGACCCCTCCCTCCTGTACAGAGAACAAGGGAAATGAATTGCTGATATAGACAGGGCCAGCTGGCGGCTTGAATTTCCTACAGTCACCCCCCCCCCCCCCATGCAAGGAAAAACTTGTTTTCCTAATCTGATGAACCACATTTGAGAAACCTTCATGGAAACAAGTGGTTTGCAGGAACATGAAGCAAAAGGATATTCATTTTAACACTGCGCTGAATTAGGAAATCAGTGCACAAATATTCACTGCCACACATCATTAATTAGGGGCAGCATACTTAGGACTCCAGATGTTCTATGACAAATCTTTTTGTCTCAAAAAAGTCACAATGCTATGCCAATACTAGTGATTCAAAATGCAAAGATGAGGATACATTTTACTGGAATCATTTCAGCTGTGCAAGAAGACAGTGTCACCTTTTTCTTCACTCTTCTTCTTCTCAACAAATATACACATACGCAATCTTAATAAATAATAATAAATATATATGTGATTAATACCTATGTCCCAAATGCATATGCAAAGACCATTTTGCTTCAGCAGACTCAGAATGATGTACATTACCTGTTCCTCAGATGTACCCACTCCCCATCATCCAACTGCAGAAATGCTGCCATTTTCATTGACTCCAGATTATATAATGTGCCCTTTTCACAGATCACTGCTTTCAAACTGTGCCTATTCGCCAACCCTAAAGTAAACACAAGGGCCCTCCATCAAACAGAAATGCAGAATGCGCCCTACACAAGTCACTGTGCTCTTTCATCTGACAGTTTATCACAGAGAATTAAACCAATGAGCTCCTGATCAGTTTAATCCTATAGTCTTGTCCTTAATTCCCTCAATCTTCCTTTTCATAATGTGTGAAGTGCAAAGCAAGCCAGATGACTGGACAGTGCTCCCAGACCTCCAGTGACAATGGACTACAATACAGTTAACAAAATACATAAATACGAAAAGAAAAAAACAACTTTAGACACTGCCAACCTGAATCAGAATGCAAAGTGCACATTTAACAAAATAAATTGTACAGATGCTGACAATTTAAAAAATGAATACAGAGTGCCCTTTCCCAAAAGAAAAAAAGAAAAAGACACAGATCCTGTTCCGTTCCCAAACCTACAGGTATACATGCATTCTGAATGATTAAGGTAGGTGAAGGTAAATGACCTAATAGAAAGGATTAGGTAGGTGGATCTTATGTCAGGATATCACAATGTATAATAACAAAGAGGTACAGAGCATGAGGTGTAGCCAAAGTGAGGTGAGTATTTGGAATGAGACTTCTCAAGAAGTACTATGCACTACATTACATACAGAAATACAGCACACTGTACCTTTTCAGGTTTCTAAATTCATTCGCACATAATGAGGAAAAAGGAGAATTTCTGGATCCAAGACCCAGGCTTTCTGTTAATTTTGCTGCAGCAAAGGATTACATGCTTAGTTAGGCTACTTATCAATGAATATTATACTGTTGTACTTAAACTCAAGTTCCTGAAGGCAAATATGTTTCTTCAGTTGTGCAAGAATTACTTTACTTCTGACAGTAAGTGCCCATAACATACTTAATAAAGAGTTAATGTTTATTTTAAATAATTAATGCTGTTCACACTGGTGATGGACTACATTAGCAAATAGGTTGGAGAAGACAGATCAGAGAAGTTGCTGCATGTAGATGATGTAGCATGACAGGCAGCCTCTGAGCAAGGAACTTTAGCAAAGGATGGGGGGAGTTAAGTACAGGTAATACAGGGGTAATGGCACAAAACTGGAGAAATCAGAAGAAGTTGAGAATTGAGATAGAAAGATAGTGGAACAGGTTACTAGCCTCAAGTATCTGGGAGGGGTGGTTGAAGAGAAGGGAAGTCTGAGTGAAGAGGTCAAAGCTAGAATCAGAGGGGCTGCAGCCAACTGGCATGGAGTGCCAGGTATACTGTATGACAGAAGAATGCCAAAGAAGCTGAAAGGTAAGGTGTATAAAACAGTGGTGCAACCGGTTCATAGGTGTTTACTAGGCTAATGACCACAAGGGACTTTCTAAGCCTAGCCATGCATCTCAAATCTCTGACAAGTTTTGGTACCCTTGATAAGTTTAGGCAGGGGCTTGGGAGATGAACCATTTACAAGCAGTGGCCTGGGAGATGAACCATTTACAAGTTGCCTGTGTCCATTAGAGACACAGGTGCCAAGCCAGAGATGAATTTCCTGTTCCCTATCCAATTGTCCAAGTTACACTTGAATTGGGTTAGGGTGGAACTCTGCTTCACATGGATGGCAAACCTGTTCCAGAGACAGGGTAGTTTCTGGGATACATACCTGTCTCTCCAGCAGGTCCTATTTATATCACAGGCAAGGTTTATGTCTTTAGAACAGGTACTTCTGGTCCTGTTTGTTTAGCTGATATGAAGGAGGTCCATCAGAGTGGGATCTGGCAACGCCCTGTAAGGCAAGTATAGTTCTCCCCTCAGCAGCCTGTAGGAGACAGAATACAGGGGTAGGGCCTTGAGATGGTCTCTACAGGACATTTTCTTATGCCTTGTATTCTTTTAGTGAGGAACCTCGGTGTACATTCTATTTGTTGGATATGCTTGTTTAGGTACATACCAAAGGGGGGCATTGTACTCAATGATAGGTTTTATTAATGCTGAATGCAGTAGAACAATGACTTCCTTAGACTTAGATGCCCTACCTTTGTTTATATGTTGCACAATATAAAATGATTTCCTCACTACTGCAAACATGTGATGGTCAAAGGCTAAATTACCATCTATGTGTGTCCCCAAGTCCCTCACTACCGGGTCAACTTTAAGGGGTGTGTGGTCAATATGCTAGTTACCAGGGGTGGATGACTTCCCAAATAATATTAATGTACATTTCTTGGAATTTAGTTTTAGTCCATGACTCTGACACCAGTTGTTTGTCTGTGTCAGCCCTTCCTGAAGAGCATTAGTGTGGGATTCAATGACAGCTCTTAATTTGCAATCATCTACAAATGTAGTCAGCCAAACACCACTGACATTGGCCTTGACTTCAGAGAAGTAAATGCCAAAAAGGAGTGGTCCGAGGACTGATCCCTGAGGGGCTCCACTTGTGACTGGCCTCTTTGTAGAGGTGGACTCCCCAATCTTAACTTCCTGGGTCCTGTCTGTGAGCCAATTGGCTCTCCACCGGGTGACATACAGGATTGTTTCAAACCTCTTGTGTTTGTCAACAATGCCCAAGTGGGGTATTGTGTCAAATGCCTTTGCAAGGTCAAGGTAGTCAGCGTGAATCATTTTGATCTCATACATTACTCTGGTGACAAAGAAGTCCACCAGGTTGAGTAGGCATGACCTGCCTTTGATGAAACCAAACTGCATTGGCTCCAGTGTCTGGAGGATTACTGTATCATTATTGATCATTTACATGATAATTCTTTCCATGGCTTTGCATATAAGACTAGAGACTTATGGGTCTGTAGTTTCCAGGGTCTGTAGATGGCCCACCTTTGTGCAGAGGGATGACTGTTGCTGTTCTCCATTCATGAGGCACAAAGTTTGGAGGCTACAGTTAAATAACATTCCAGAGGGCCTGACAGGTCATGTTTCATGCTATTTAGAAGGCAAAGTTTGGAGGCTACAGTTAAATAGCATTCCAGAGGGCCTGATAGGCCATGTTTCATGCTATTTAGAAGGCAAAGTTTGGAGGCTACAGTTAAATAGCATTCCAGAGGGCCTGATAGGCCATGTTTCATGCTATTTAGAAGGCATCCTTGGATATTGTCTGGGCCAATTGATGCAGTGTTCTTGCCCTTAGAGAGACCATAAGGACCTGTTCCCTAGTGATAACAGGGGGAGTTATATTTGATGGTATTTCCTGAGGGAAGGTTAAGAGGAAGAGAGGGGTAAAACCAAAGCTGAATTTATCAGCCAGGAGGTTTGCTATATCTTCTGGCTCAGTATAGGCGGCTCTATTTACAATGACATCTGCACACAATTGTGCATTGCCTTCGTGATTTCAGACGTAGCTAAAGAATCTCTTGTGGTTATCCTTGGCCCAGGAAGCCAAATTTACCTCAAATTTGGATTTGGCAGACTTTATTTGTTCTCTGAGTTGTTTGTTTAGTTTTATGAGAGTATTTTTATCCTGCTGGGTGCTGCACCTCCTAATTTTTTGCCATGATTTTCAGCCTATTGATTTTGTGATTCCACCACGGTGGCTTGGTTATGAGTTAGTTCTGTACTTCTTCCTGATGGGTACAGCTGCTTCAATGCAGCTAATAACATCCTTGCATAGGGTTCTGTGAACAGTTCTGCATAAGCAGCAGTGTTCTCTGGGTTTATGGAGGCGTCAAATTTTGCCAGATTATCACTTAATAGCAGGAAGTTAGCCTTAGAGTAGTTCCTGAATATTCCAGGGATACCTGGGGGTCCAGGTTTTATTTTTACTTCAAAGGGACCATATCAGGGTCTGACCTTATTAGAGAAGACATTACACTAGGGGGTGTGCAGCACTGTCCCAAATTAGTGAGGACCAGATCCAGTATGGTTGCACCCCTGGTTGATGTATTGGCAATCTGGTCCAGGGAGTTTGTGTTTACAAAATCCAGGAATTCCTGTGCCTGTATGTTTGATGTGGTATAGGATTCCCAGTTAATAGTGAGGCAATTAAAGTCACACATGAATATGGTATTGAGTTGGATGGCAAATGCTTCCAATAAATTTAAATACATGGTATGGGTTTGGATTATTGAGAAATTTGAACATGGAGTAGCTCAAGTGTATTGCCCTGTTTGACCAGCCTTGAGGTATATTTATTTTTTTATGTAAATCAAGACACCTCACCTTTAGTCCCTGTCTGTGGAGTAACTGGTCTAAATGTGTGAAAGGCATCATAACCTTGCACTGTCAGTGTGCTCTCTGTGGCTTTAAACCAAGTCTCAGTGACCGCATAGATGTCAGCATTCTCTAGGGGTAGGAGAGCTTATAGAGAGTGGAGTTTTTTGTTTAGACTCCTAGCACTGAGCAGTAATACCTTCAGATTTTCTTGGATTTGATTTGCAATGTTGGAAGTACTTTCAGTTTGGCATTGCCTAAAAAAGGCACTATGGGGGGAGACAATGTTTTGTCTAATATTTGAAAGCATAGAGGGGAGAGGTGCAGACTATCCCTGGAAAAGAAGCATGGTCTGTTGACCATCCCCTTCCATGCTGACAAATATTGCACCCCCTTAGAATGACAGTACCACTTTATGGTACAGAAACCTGGGTAGTAAAGGCAGAATAAATGAAGAAGCTGGAGGACCCCTTCCATGCTGACAAATATTGCACCCCCTTAGAATGCCAGTACCACTGTATGGTATAGAAACCTGGGTAGTAAAGGCAGAACAAATGAAGAAGCTGGAGGACCCCTTCCATGTTGACAAATATTGCACCCCCTTAGAATGACAGTACCACTGTATGGTATAGAAACTTGGGTAGTAAAGGCAGAACAAATGAAGAAGCTGGAGGACCCCTTCCATGCTGACAAATATTGCACCTCCTTAGAATGCCAGTACCACTGTATGGTATAGAAACCTGGGTAGTAAAGGTAGAACAAATGAAGAAGCTGGAGGACCCCTTCCATGCTGACAAATATTGCACCCCCTTAGAATGACAGTACCACTGTATGGTACAGAAACCTGGGTAGTAAAGGCAGAATAAATGAAAAAGCTGGAGGACCCCCTTCCATGCTGACAAATATTGCACCCCCTTAGAATGCCGGTACCACTGTATGGTATAGAAACCTGGGTAGTAAAGGCAGAACAAATGAAGAAGCTGGAGGACCCCTTCCATGCTGACAAATATTGCACCCCCTTAGAATGACAGTACCACAGTGTGGATAGAAACCTGGGTAGTAAAGGCAGAACAAATGAAGAAGCTGGAGGACCCCTTCCATGCTGACAAATATTGCACCCCCTTAGAATGACAGTACCACTTTATGGTATAGAAACCTGGGTAGTAAAGGTAGAACAAATGAAGAAACTGGAGGAGATGGAAATGAAGTGTCAGAGATGGGTGGTAGGATGCACACTGTGGTACAGATGAAGAAATGAAGGCATAAGAGCAGAAGCCAAAGTAGCTCCAATTGCAAAGGTCAAAGAGAACATATTATTGTGGTTTAGGTACATGTGCAGAAAAGCAAACAATAATCTAGTGAAGGCAAGTGAACATGACGGCATCTAGCAAAGAGGTAGATGAATTGTGTGAGAGAAGATCTGCAACTGTCAGGCATGAGTGTTGAAAAAGCAGGAGTGTGACACTGAATCAGAAAGAGAAAGATGGCAACAGTCAACATAACACCATAACCCCATGTAGAAAATGGGGAAAAAGGGGGTTGATGATGATGATGATAATGAATGATATATAATGCATGTTTCCTCTACATTTTTATTTTTTATTTACCCTTCATTGACCAGGTTAATTTCACTAGGATAGTGTCCTTTTCAGAAGAGACCAAGGCGGTATTTATACTACTAGGGGGAAATTTGGCCAAGGTGTCAGGTAACTTCCTGTCCTCATTTCGATAGGTGCCATGGGATCTTTTACATCTACCAACTCAGGCAGATGGGACCTCAGCTTAACATCTCATCCGAAAGATGACACTCAGCAGTGCAGACTCACCCACCCCACCCCTTTCATCCTGTACTGCAGTGCCATAAATCCATCTCCCTGGTATGAGAATAGAACCCATATCCTTCTGCACTAAAGGCAAGTGTGCAACCTGTTGCACCACTTACACTGATGTCTGTGTGTGTGCATGTATAAAATAATATTATGGACTATTGAATTGCACACCAGTGACAAGCGCACATCGATAATACTGATCAGTTGCATCACAAATCACTTATTCTACAGAACAGCACTGCTATAAGTACTGTGGGGTAGTCCAAAACACACAGAGTGTCCTTTTCCCAAAACAAAAAACACAGATCCCATTCCCTCCCCAAACCTACAGGCATAAATACTTTCAGAAAGATTAAGATAGGTGAAGGTAAATGACCTAATAAGAGAAAGGATAATGTAGGTGGATTTATTGTCAGGATTTATTCATTAGTTTATTTAAATTCTTAGCTGAGATATTCTGTGCTGAACTGCATTTTGCACAGTGCCACACAAACCTGCACTCAGTAGATGCAGCCACTTCAATTATAATTTTACTCCTAGCACACCTAGTCATTAGCAAAAAGTTCAGTTACTGTAAGCTCTTTCCACTTTATTACAGCACCTACAATAGTTAACTACTGTACTACAAATGTTTTTGGCACTCACAAAAATGTAACACTCTGTACTCATAAGGATGTATCAAACATGCATATGTTGAAAATAGATCTATTACCACCTGTAAAGTGATGTTCTTAACAATATAATAGCTATCAATAAAAAAATTGTGCTGTGATGTAATTTTTATTATATTTTATGAATATATCATAAGTAACACATGAAAGACATATGTCAGCAATGATAAGCGCAACATTGACCAGCAATTCCTAGTTCATAACATTATACAATGTACACTTCACAAACTATATACAGGCTATATACAAAAGTGCCATTTGCCTACTCATGAAATAAACATTTGCGTATAAAGTTATTAAGATAAAGAGGATTTTATAAATGAGAATTGAGAGAAAAATAAAGAAACAATAAAAATGAAGCAGGACCCCAATGACCCCAACCTTAAAGCATATAAAATAAGTACTGTGTTTAATTTAGAAAGTGATCAAATAATAAACGCCAGTATTCTAGAAAGGGCGAATGTAATTTTTGACTATACATTATGTATTTATGGGTTGTTATGTACTTGATAGTAATTTGTTTAAACCCTTTCCAAGAGAGTTGCGAGTCTATCTTTCCATACATGTAATATAGAATTAAATTAAGGTGAAGCGAGTGAATAGTATATGCATCTGTAATTTCGTCAAGCCTGGAGGAGGGATATGCACATAGCAAATTTCCATGAAAGGATCGATTTCTCGTAGCCCATTTTTAGTAGTTTGATTTTTAGGGAACACCAGAATTTGAAGGAGGGTTGTGGGTCAAACTTGTTTAAAACAGAAGATATGAGTTGCTTAAAATCATTAGTTGCTTGTAGTTTTTTTTAAAGGGGATTGATTTTTCTAGTAATTTGAATGGATTAAAATTTTTGGTTGAATGTAATCATTGGGTCTAGTGCAGTTCAATACTTGGAGATGAGAAGTTTTTGTATTTCATTGACACGATAAGTTTAAATGTATTAGAAATCATTTTCTTCTTCATTAACAGGAGGCTCCAAAGCATTTTGCATGTATTAATGTCTTTTTCCTTAACTTTAGGATTTCTCAACAATTTGAAGCTCAGTTCTCTGATCTGTCTCAGAATAATGGTATAGCTTTTAGTAAGGTCAAATGCTAGCCTCATCTTTCTGATAGAGTGGTTTGCAAGGGAGTATAGGTCTAGTGGACATTTCTGTTTTGGGAGAGGGAAATCGTTAAGGTTAAGCAGTTTATTGTTAAGTTTAAAGTTTGTGTTAAGGTGTAGCACTTGCAAGATGTTAAAGGCACTGGATAAATTTAAGGTATCCATGAGTTTTTGAAGATTGAGCATTTTATTTTTTAAAGATGTGTGTACTTTGATTTTTTTTAGACTCTCTTTGTTAAGAAAGGGAAGAGCTTCAGGATTAAATGTAAAACTTTTAACATACTTGTACAATAATTTCTATCCAGAACAGTGTCCCTGACTTCATATTTGAGTTATATTCCAAAATATTTATAAGTCTGCTAGTATTAATAATGTCATAGTATAATATGAAGTCTGGAATACTCAGCCCTCCCTGATTTTTAGGGTATACTAATTTTTATATGCAATTCTAACTGATTTAGGAGACCATAACATTTTGGACAGAGGAGTAAAGTACCTAGAAAAATATATTATGTACTATTATATTTAAGGCATTAAAAACATGTAATAATCTTGGCAATATATTTGTCTTAATCATTGCTACTTTCGATAGAAAAGAAAGTTGGGTTTTATTCTATCTAAAAAGGTCCTATTTTATCGCTTGCCAAAACTTGGTGATGTTACTTTTGTAGAATAACTTTGAATCTTGTGGATAGGATATTCCCAAATATTTCAAAGAGTGACTGAGTTTGATTTCTGTTGAGAAGCAGTAAGCGAGGAATTGGTAGGATGTGTTAACTGGGAAAATTAAGGATTTCTCTGTGCTTAATTTGTAATTAGAGTATTTAGGAAAGGTATCTATGGAGTGTAAAATATGCTGTGATGTAATTTATATAGATTTAACTTCAATATTTGACAGGATCATACATAAAAGACTGATCAATAAATTAGTACGGCTAGGTCTTGATGTACTCCTGATGAGATGGATAGCAGCATGGCTTACAGATAGGACATGACAAGTATCATACAGCAACTGGATAGGTGAAATCCTTAGCTACTTAGCTACAGTCAGGGTGTCCTACAGGGCTCTGTCTTAGACCCTTAATTGTTTAGATTATTTATTTATTTATTTATTTTATTTACATTTGTTGACCGGGAGTGTCCGACAGGACGTAGGTCCATTTTCAGCGGAGGCCCAGGGAGAAAAGCTCCACAGTTAAAATAAACAGACAGTAGTTACATTGGATTACATAGTGATTAACAATTTAACATAGCAATTAATTACAAACATATTTACAGATGAAGAACATAGTACATCAGTAGACAACTAGAATCTTTATCTGTGAAGTACATAACAGAAATTAACAAATGTTACAATAAGAAGTTCTTGCTGTATAAAAAGTACTAGGCTTATGAGCATCTGATCTTGCTATAATCAAGGTAGTTAGTGGGGTGGAAAGAAAAGTAGTGGTTGGATGGGGTGGGTGATATTAGAGTGGGAGTTGCAAGAGCATAGCCAGCATGTTTTTAGGTGTGCTTTTAGTAAAGTTTTGAAGTGGGTGCGTGATGGTACGGAGATAATTGTGGGTGGGAGGGAGTTCCATAATTTGGCTATGGTGCGAGAGAATAGTGCTTCACCAGCAGAGTTATTGGCTTTAGTGATCTGAAAGTGATTTTTGTTGCTGGATCTTAGTGGTCTGTTGGTGCGATAGGGTTGGATTAGATTCTGGAGGGATGGGACATTTAGTGGATGGTTTTCTAGTTTGTGGGTGAGTGGTAGTTGATACCATTGAAGGAGGTGAGGGAGTTCAAGCCAGCCCAGTTCAGCAAGTGAGAGATAGTGGTGACTACGCAAATTTGGCGAATTTGGCGATTTTGTTGTAGCAGGTCTCTAGCTTGTTTAGATCGCATTGCCTTAGGTTGGTATATATTGGAGAGGCATAAAGTAGGGTGGAGATAAGGTGGGAATTTGCTATTGAAATCTTTGCTGCTTTGGTGAGAAGTTGCTTATTTCTGTATAACTCTCTTAGTTTTTTGTGGACTTTTTTTATGGTCATGGATATGTGAATGTCAAATTTTAGTTTATTATTTATTTCCACTCCTAGCAATTTGGTGTGTTCAGTTGGGTATATAATGGTGTTATCTTTTGCTGTGATGTTAAAGTGAGAGTTGTTCTGAGTATGTTTGGTGGGTTGGAAGAAGAGTAGTTTTGTTTTGTTTGAGTTGAGTATTAATTGGGCATCGGATAACCAAGTTTCAACAAAGGAAAAGGTTTCCTGTGTGACTTTTTACAGTTTGGGTAGGGACTGGGCTGAGCAGACGATGGTTGAGTCATCTGCATATTGTATGAGTGTGCCATGTTTGGTGGCAGAGACTACATTATTGGTGAAAACAGAGAAGAGTAGGGGTCCAAGGATGGATCCTTGGGGAATCCCTATGGAGACAGGTAGTTGGAGAGATATGTCATTCTGCCATACAACGGATTGTTGGTGGTCAGACAGGTAACTCTGAAACCAGTTGGTGACTGATTGAGAGAAGGATAGGTTATTGAGGACAGCGGTGAGTTGTCTGTGTGGGACCATGTCAAATGCTTTAGATAGGTCTAGGAAAGTAGCAGAGGAGAGATAACCATTGTTTTATGCTGAAGGGTAGTGTTAGTAATGGAGAGTAAGGCAGTGGTGGTGCTATGGTTTGGTTGGAAACCATGCTGAGTATTGGAAAGGAGGTTGCTAGTAAGGAGGTAGTCTGAGACTTGAGAATGTATGCATCTCTCTAATATTTGGGAGAGTGGAGAGAGAATAGCTACTGGGCGGTAATTGGTTAGTTCTGTGGAGGGGCCACCTTTGTGGAGGGGAATTATATGTGATACTTTCCATAGTGTGAGAAAGTAACTTTCTGACAGAGATCGGTTAATTAAGATGGATATTGGGTAGGCCAGAGCATCAGCTGCGATTTGTAGGTATTCACTTTGGAGGTTGTCTACTGCTAATTTGGTGGGCTTAAGTTTAGCTAAGAGTTTTTTATATTGGAGGTAGGTACAGGAGAAAAAGAGAAGGCAGTGAGGAGATTACTAGTTGAAGGTGTGGGTTGGAGGGGAGGGGAGTTGTGTTGTTTAGCTAGTGATAGTATGGTTTGTGTGAAGTGTGTGTTGAATGAGGTAGCAATATTTTTGGAGAAGTGAGGGATGTTAGGAGGAGGGGCACTGACTTTACCTGGGTGGAGGATGGAGTTTATGGATGACCAGAATTGTTTGGGGCTGTGTTTGGAGGATTCTAGGGCAGACTGGTAGTATTGGAATTTGTCCTGTTTTATTAGCTTTTTAACTCTGTTGTGTAGTTCTAGGAAGTTCTGTCTAGTTGAGGGGGTTTTGGTTTTGCGCCAGTGCTCCCAGGCTTTATCCCTGATTTCATTTCTGACTTAGTGGTTTTCTGTAGCCATGGGGAGGGTTGTGCTTTCATTCTGGAAAGTCTTATGGGGGCATGGTAATTAAGGATGCTCAGGAAGGTAGTATTAAAAAATTCAACTGTGTCATCAAGACTGAGGTACTTTAGGGGATGCCAGTTACATTATTTGAGGGATGAGATGAATGTGAGTGGGTTAAAGTTTAGTTTTTTATGTATTTGATGATAGATGGCAGGTTTAGCTTGGTATAGGTATTTTTAGAGTAGGAATGTTGGGGAGTGATCACTAAGGCTATCTAATAAGCAGCCTGTTATATATGACTGGGGGTTCTTACTAACTAGTATCCAATCCAGGGTAGTGTGCTTGCTGGAGTTTTTATTTATCCTGGTTGGTGACTGGACTAGTTGGGTGAACCATGGAGGTTTATATGATGGGCTGGATTGTTGTTAGAACAGGATTGCCAGTCAATATTGAAATCACCTAAAATTAGTGGTTTTCTGTAGCCATGGGGATGGTTGTGCTTCCGTTCTGGAAAGTCTTATGGGGGCATGGTAATTAAGGATGCTCAGAAAGGTAGTATTAAACAATTCAACTGTGTCATCAAGACTGAGGTACTTTAGGGGATGCCAGTTACATTCTTTGAGGGATGAGATGAACGTGAGTGGGTTAAAGTTTAGTTTGTTATGTATTTGATGGTAGATGGCAGGTTTAGCTTGGTATAGGTATTTTTTGAGTATGAATGTTGGGGAGTGATCACTGAGGCTATCTAATAAGCAGCCTGTTATATATGACTGGGGGTTCTTACTAACTAGTATCCAATCCAGGGTAGTGTGGTTGCTGGAGTTTTTATTTATCCTGGTTGGCGACTGGACTAGTTGGGTGAAGCCATGGAGGTTTATATGATGGGTTGGATTGTTGCCAGAACAGGATTGCCAGTCAATATTGAAATCACCTAAAATTATAATTTCTTTGGGGAGATGGTGGGTAGACCAGCTGAGGAGTTTTTCTAGTGGAGGGATGTTTTGGCCAGGTGGGAAGTAGCATCCAATTATGTTGATGGTTTTGTTTTGGTTTATTTGAGGTTGGTATATATTATTTCTTCATTGTCTATTTGTGGAGCTTATGATTTTAAGATCTGGATGTTTAGATGCTGTTTAAATATTATAGCTACACTGCCTTCTTTCTTGTTTAACCGGTCTACTCTTAGTATGCCATAACAGGTAGTGAGTATTTGCTCACTGGTAATGTGAGGTTTTAACCAGATTTCTGTCAGGATGACTATATCTGGGGAGTACAAGTCCATGGTAGCATGGAGTTCATGGATATACTTCTAATATTTAGGCTTAGTAGAAGGAAGTCACTTGGCTTTCTATTGGCTGCGATATGGGAGAAGTTGTGGTTTCTAGTCTGATTATGAGGACTGGAGTTGGAGATGGTAGGGCCAGGGTTGGGGTGGATGTCTCCACTTAGGGCTAGTTTTGATATGCATGGAGTTATTAGTTTTCTCAGTTTTTGAATGTGTTTGTTTATTAGGGAAACATTATGATTGTGCTCTGTGGGTAATAGGTATGGTGGGAGGGTTACTATGTTAAGTTGTAGGGATGCTTTATGTTTGAGTAATATAGTTGGTAGAATATGTGGGGGGTGCATAGGGATGATTCTTGAGTTGATGGGAGGGGAGCTGAGTGACGGTGAGGCATGAGTGGTGGTGTGAGTAGTAGTACAGTGGTAGTGGTTGAGTTGGGGAATGATGGAGCTTTGGTAGGATGTAAGATATGCAAGGAGAGTGCATGCGGTGAGCATAGGTAAGGTATGCTTGTACATGTTAGTTGAGGAGGTATGATAAGTAGTGGGAAGATGGAGGCGGTAGTGTTTGGTTAGCGCTGTGGTTGGCTATTGGAAAGATGGGAGGGGTTTGTGAGTGTAATAAAGGTCCACTGGGGGCGGGAGGAAATAGGGGGCAGGGTGGGGAGTGAAGCGGGTAGAGACCTTGTTAGTTGCTCTTATGGAAATAATCAGTTAACAGAGTAAACTGATAAATGAACATATGATAGTGACAAAGGGTGGTTGTAGTTTTAAAAATGGTGCCTGCCACAGGTAATATTTATTAACTTTGGGATTGGCTTAAGGTAATAAACAGAAAAGGGGGAGGGGGAGAACAAGGGTGTGAGCAGGCAGTTCTTTTGTACTGCTGCTAATGAGCCAAAGCAAAGACAAGTTTGTGTTTAAGAAACAATCAGAATTGGCCAAGGACTGCTCTGAAACTGTAAGTCATTTCTTAACCATTTCTCTGGTGGAAAACCAGGATGACCTTATGTGAGTAGGCTACTGTGGTCTCAGTTTAAATTAACAAACACACAGTATTGATCAGTTATGGATACTATTTGCTAACAGAAGGGAATAAGAGAGAAAGTGGAAGATGAGTGTGTGTGTGTGTGGGTGGCTGCTTACAAGCCAAAGCACAGTGCTCTCCAGGGGAAAATAAATATCGGCTAAAACAGATAGACACATACTCAAAGTTAACTTTAGGTGTTTGCAGACAGTTCGGACTCGGACTGCACTTTTCTTATAAGAATGATAAAGGTGGTACCGCAGTTGAATACTTAAGAGTGGTGTTAGGTTCAAAGTTAACTTTAGCTGTTTGCAGACAGTTCGGACTCGGACTGCACTTTTCTTATAAGAATGATAAAGGTGGTACCGCAGTTAAATACTTAAGAGTGGTGTTAGGTTCAAAGTTAACTTTAGCTGTTTGCAGACAGTTCAGACCCGGACTGCGCTTTTCTTATAAGAATGATAAAGGTGGTACCGCAGTTGAATACTTAAGAGTGGTGTTAGGTTCAAAGTTAACTTTAGCTGTTTGCAGACAGTTCAGACCGGACTGCTTTTCTTATAAGAATGATAAAGGTGGTACCGCAGTTGAATACTTAAGAGTGGTGTTAGGTTCAAAGTTAACTTTAGCTGTTTGCAGACAGTTCGGACTCGGACTGCACTTTTCTTATAAGAATGATAAAGGTGGTACCACAGTTGAATACTTAAGAGTGGTGTTAGGATGGAGAGACACTGAGCTCCTCATGGGGCCTGTAGCAGAGTGGATTGTAGTTTTTTTATATTTATATATATTTTATATATATATATATATATATATATATATATATATATATATATATATATATATATATTTTTTTATATTATATCTTTCAGACCTAACTTTTTCATCTGAGGTGTTCTACACTCTCTATGCAGACGACCTGAAACTGGATAAACTGATTACATGTGTGTTATTGATAAGGCATGTCTGCAAAATAACTTGACTAAATTGACCATTTGGGCACAGGAGAATAATATGCTGATAAACACATAAAAAACTAAGCATATGAGATTTATGAGACATAAATTAAAAGGTGAATATTTAATACAGTACACAGTGGTTGAAACTGTAGATTCATTTAAGGACCTGGGTATATGGGTAGATCCAGATATGAGTTTTTCTAATAATATCAACCAATTGGTTAATGATAGTTGTAGAACTATAGGTTGTATAAAAATTTTTATAAAGTCTAGGAAATCAAAAATTATGAAGTCATTGTTTGTTAGTTACATTAGACCTAAACTTGAGTATGGAATAACAAAATGGAAACCCTATAAGAAAACAAGCATGAGTAAACTGGAAAGAGTACAGCGAAAATATACCAAGGGCATCCATGGATGTGAAAATTTAAGTTACTATGAAAGACTAAAATATCTGAACTTGTACAGTGCTCTTACAGATATCTAAGAGGAGATCTTATTCAGGTATATGTGGCATTTAGAGACAACTACCTCTGGGAATCATTGGAGCTATCAAAAAGTACTAGCGAATCATCAGACAATCTATGTAGAAGATTCTATAGGAATGAGAAGCATATTAATTGGTTCTCTGAGAGATCAGCTGATGCATGGAGCAAGCTACCAAATTACATTAAAGCAAGTACTAGTCTAGATATTTCTAAGAACAGCCTGGACACTTATAATGGAACAAGTGTTTTGCTATATAGGCAAGCTAGAAGGGCATTAATGCCTGTGCTTGAAATATTTGTATGTGTGCATGTATGTTTGTTTGTAAGGATAACACATATTTAATAGCAAACCAAATACCATACAAATAAGCTTTACATCCCTAATTTTCTACACAACAGGAGGATTAGGTGAACACCAGACATTCCTTATGTGGAGGGCTGCACCTCCCGCACCCCCTACTAATTATATATACCAACTCAGAGATCATACTATAGTGGGGAAAAGGCAGGTTTCCTTATACTAAATTTACCGGTAAGTAAGTACTCTGTTCTGCTTACTTGATGTTGACCGACTATCATTGTTCGATGTAAAGTTTTACAATGAATTGGCCTTTCAATTAAAGGAAGGTTCAATGATTAGAGTTTGATGAACAGCCATTTGATGAATGTTCTGTTCTATGATTAAACATAGACCCTTTTAGATCCAGGCCTTCCCTTCTCCATCCCTGCTCCACAGCAGGCAGTCACCACAGATGCTTCAGACTTTCCTTGGTCAGTTTCTGGAGAGATACAAGTGCAGGGGGTATGGGACACTAAGGACAGATGCAAGCACATAAATAGCAAGGAGATGATTACCCTGATCAACGCACTCAACTCTCTGAGCCATCTTTGATCTCTGGGACCTCTTCAAGTGATTACAGTCAATGCTACAGTCATGCATTACATCAAATAGTAAGAGTATACCAGGTCATAACCCCCACCTTTGCAGACTTGCAATGTTAGCATGAGATATAACTTAACAGCACAATCTCACTCTACAGGCATCCTACATTCCATTAGAACAAAATTATGTTGCGGAAAAGCTGATCAGGACCAAGGGACACCCTCTCAAATGGAAAGTAGAATAGGGAGTCTTCCAAGATGTGATCCACCTGTGCGGAGTTCCCCAAGCAGACCTCTTTGCCTCGTCTCTAAACAATCAACTGGCAAAATTCTGTTCCTGGACTCCATACAAGAAGACCCGGAAGACAGGTGCCTTTTCTTTTCTTTAGACAGGAATGGTCCCATATGCCTTTCCACCATTTCCACTAATATCCAGGGTACTTCTGAAGATTCAGAAGGAATTCCCCAAGATCATTGTGGTGATTCCCTTCTGGCTCAAACAAGTGTGGCTCTCACTTCTTTTGGAAATGCCTAGGAGCAATTGCCACAAGCTTTCACACAGAATGGACCTACTCACGCAAGAACATGGGTGTTTGATACACCCCATAATCAATCATCTTCAATTGACTGCCTGGATAATAGGGTCTTAATTCCTTTGAAGCAAGAAAGCCTGCTACTAGAAAATCATATATTAGCAAATGGAAAAGTTTTTTCTAGTTACTGCCAGCAACATAACCAGCTGCAATTCAAAGTTAGTTGTTCTCTGGTTTTTACGGAATTTGTGTGAGTTATTTTCCTATGGCCTATCTTATTCCTCTATCAAGGTTCATTTATCACAATTTCAACATGGCTGCCCATGGATTCTCCTCTATTAAGGCAGTCTTATGACAAAATGTTCTTGAAAGGATTTTTGCATGAGAGGCCTTCAAGTAAACCAGTGGTCCCTGCTTGGGATCTTAATTTTGTGTTAGAGAAGCTAACACTTGCGCCATTTGAAACAGCTAATCTGGCTGACTTAAGGTTCTTAACATGGAAACTGTTTTACTGACTGCTCTAACCTTTACAAAAAGGGTATCTGAGTTACAAGCTCTTATGCTGAGACAACCCTGCCTCATTTTCCATAGGGACAGTATTTCTTTTGAACAAAACTTTCTTTTATGCCTGAACTTATCTCTGAGTTTACTTTAAGCCAAACTAGCCATCTTCCCATTGTTTTTCTTGAATTTAAAAATGAGGAAGAAAGGATACTTCATACCATGAATGCCTGCATACAACTCAGGTAATATCCTGACAGAGCTAAATCGTTCAGACCTTCAAATCAATTGCTCATTTCTTATGAAGGTAAAAAGAAGGGACAGCCTGTGTCAAAACAGACTACTTCCAAATGGTTATCTTTGGCTATTACATTTTGTTGTATACTATAAAAAATCTATTCCTGGCAGGGATAAGGCACATTCTATCTTTTCTCCGTGTGCTTCTTTTGAAAAGGGGCTTGCTTGTCAGCCCAGCTGGACTATCCCACTAAACAAATGCTAAATTAATTAATTAATTAAAATGAAGGTTGTGCATCAGGGCTGGTAACTCGGCACGTAAAAATCAACTACCTATCATTAGCGGACCAGAAAAGCCGAAAGACACAACAATTAAAATAACATCTAATAATACTGTTATAATTACAGTTTTAAATGTTCAGCATTTTTATTTAAACTTGTGGTATTAATAAACTATATTTTTTATAATGTTACTAAATTCAGCTGGTCCAGTCCTGGTGCCAAGATGTTTACCCTTTATAACTAAAGGGCCATTTTCTCAGAAAGTAATCTGCCTTCTCTGAAGTTTGGATATAAGTCATTTACAGAAACATGTCTGTGTCCAAAACTGTCTATTCCCAGCTGACAATGTTTTGAACTCCTCTGAGTAACTCAAACCTCTGCATGCAGCTAATAAAATATCTGGCCTTAGTAAACTAAGTAACTGAAAATTGTGGGAGTCAGTACAATGTTAATGAACACATTTTTCACACTTTATTTTAACAAAGTTCTTCAATATTTTATATTGCTCTAGTCATGTGTGTTAAAAGAACATTTGTTTTAATAATTTGCTCAGGCATAAACAATTGCACAGTTGTAGGTCCTGGAAGAAATCTGTAACTACTACTAATCTCTATAATTTTCAGTCCTCGTAAGCTAGATATTGTATCATTTTCATTGTTGAGTGATGTCAAACGGTTAGTTGTCTTTTTTACCATGGAGTCATATAGTATGAGAACTAAGGTTAGTATCTTTGTTAGGTGATTTTGTACTTGGACTGATCTGAATACAGAAAAAGGAGTTGTTGCTCCCCAAACCCCTTCTTTTTCAGTTTAGTTTGTCAAACTAATGTCGTGACTTCAAAAGAGTTGCCTGTATCAGGAGCTTAAGAGCTCTTACTGTCTGCCTTTTTATTTGGTGGAAGATTTACTACCTCTGCAAATCGAGCTGGATTCTGAGGAGTGAGCAAGATAGAAGTGACATCATGTTTTTTCTTGACTCATCACAGACAGGAGTCTGTACAGGCAGTTAACCCTTGCAGTCCAGTGTTGAGGCAGTAGCTCACTCTGATCTACACGGTAGGAACAATCAGTTTGCTGGATTCTATTACCACAGCGTAAGTGTAAGGAATATCTGGGGTAGAGTAGTTGTAGTTCGTATTTACATACGTCTAGGAATGATACATTTTTTAAAGGATTCAAACAGTGCAAGTTGCCTGATCAATAGCACTCTGCCAGTTTTGTTCATCTTCATCAGTAAGTTCAAGTCTTATGGGACCTAAGGAAGTAAAACATATTATATAGACAGTTCCAAAAGTGTCTGTGCAAAAAAACACTATGGCTTGGACGTGTGGATGAACTATAAAATAAAACAGTCAGTAGTGGAAGACAGGCAGAGTTCATACCCAGGGAAGGTGCAAAGGATGAAAGGTATGGAGTAGATGGGCTCTATGTTGTGTTTTATGGAAATGTGAATGTAGGAAGGTAAATAGCACATTATGAGGGGAATCAGTTCTAGACGTGGCAGAGGCAAGACTATTTATTTGTTAACCAGGTAAATGGACTAATGCCCAGTCAGAAGCATACCAGTACTGCATACAGCAGAGCAACACACAAAGTAATATACAAAAAGCTAGGGAATTACTAGGAGCTATACACAGACAGCAGTCTAAAACAAATGTAAGAAGGCAGCCGTTTTCTTACAACTATATGAAGTATGGCCAACACAAGGTAAATTAAATTGCTGAAAAAGTTTCAGACATTGGGAGAAGGCAATAAAGAAAAATAAGAAAAGAAAGTACAGTTGTGTATGTAAACTTACTATAACAATAGATACTCTAATACATCTTCATTGTAGTAGCCCAAGCTATCTGGGGTTTACCCCACCTGCACTGTGCAGCTTCCAATAGATTTAGGAGCCTTCCAGTTGTTCTTTTTGCCAGAAACACATGAGCACTACCTATAAAAAGCAGAAGGAGCACCAATGGCAGGATATACAAAATAAAGAATACTTTCTTTATAATTATATGCAAAAGAGTAAAAGGGTTGGAGGGAAGGATACAACTGTACTGTGTTCAAACTGATCACCTCTGCAATAGCTTAAGCTATGTGGGTAGATTACCATAGCTTAGATAAGTGCGGTAAACTATGGAGGAGGTAAATAGTCATAGATTTTTACTATGAGCCAGGGGGCCTGTCTAAGCCTAGCCAAGTTTTTCTGAAAGAACAATGATGCCCTGTATCCAAATAGGATAAAGAGATAGTACAGTTGTGTACCTACCATAAATGTAGATGTTCAAGTGTATTCACTGTTGCAGTCATTACTCTTGGGTTATCCTGCTGGCAGGCTACCCTCAGTCGGCCAGAATTCCAAAGTCTAGGTCCAGCGTCGGTTGCTATCGCCTCTTCCCTGACGTCAGTGAGCCAAGGGTATAAAAGATGCAGCTGATGCCATTTACCTCAGTTTTTCTTGCCCCAGATGTCAGGTGCCCACAAATTTGGTAGGCTGAAAATTATGCCAATAAGTATGCATGCACAAAAATAAACATTTACTTTATCTACAAGCAAATACACCACATAGATTGTATAGGATAGAGAAGTACAGATAAGTCCCAGCAAAGAAAGGGGGGTGGTAGGTGCGTAACCTGGACTGCAACAGTGAATACACTCGAACATCTACATTTATTGTAGGTACACAACTGTACTATGTTCATCGTGTTTCACTGTTGCAGTCATTACTCTTGGGTTGAATCCCAAAGCTGAGGATGGGTGGCTGGGCTAAATAGGATTAGGAGAGGCTATGAGGCCCTGCAGAACCGCAGTGGCAAAGCCTGCTCTGGACTTAAAGTAAAGAGGTAAGTGGTAGTGCTTTGTGAAGGTGTGCACTGAACTCCAAGTTCAGCCTCTAAGATATCTTTGGTTGGTACTCCTCTGAGGAAGGCTGCTGAAGTGGCTGCTGCTCTGGTGGAATGAGGCCTAATGCCCTTAGGTACTGATTTGCCATGTTGAGAATAGCAGAAACAGATGCAATGGCCTATCCATTTATAAATAGTCTGTGTTGAGATAGCCTTTCCTTGTGATCCTGCAGCATATGACACTAAAAGTTGCTCAGTCTTTCTGAAAGCTTTAGTACTGTCCAAGTAGAAGCGTAACTGCCTGTGTATATCCAAAGAATGCAGAATTTTCTCACCCTTGTTCTGTGGATTTGGATAAAAGGTAGCACGTGAATGGTTTGGGTGAGGGCCACACTGGATACCACCTTCGGCATAAATGTAGGGTTTGCCCTCAGAGAAACTCTGTCTGGATGAAAAATGATGAAAGGTTCCACAGCCACAAGTGCTTGTAACTCTGGGACTTGCCTTGCAGAGGTTATTGCTAGGAGCAAAGCTGTTTTCCAGGATAAGACTTTTATGTCTGCTGTTGATGCTGGCTCGAAAGGAGGCAGTGTGAGTTTTTCCAAAACATAATTGAGGTCCCAGGCAGGAATTGGTGCTCTCCTTGGAGGCCTAATGTTTTTGGCCCCTCTGAGGTACTGCCTTATTAAAGGATGAGAAAAGATAGGTGGTTCCGTATTGTAATGGGCTGAAATGGCAGAGGCATGAATCTTAATTGATGAGAAAGAAAGGCCTTTGTTCAGCATCTTAGTTAGGTATTGTAAAATCTGAGGGATATTTGGTACACATGTCAATGCCTTGTTCCTGGTTCCAAGCACAGAATCTCTTCCATTTTTCTGCATAAGATTTTCTGGTACTGGGCCTCCTGGCCTCCAAGATAACATCCATAACAGCCTTTGAAAGAGGAGTGTTCTGAATGGCTACATTATCCACCATGCTGCCAGATTTAAGGTCCTGAGTAGGCTGTGCAGGATCTGATTGTTTTGTTGGGTCAGCAAGTGAGAAGTTTGAGGCAATATCCATGCTGGACCTTGAGACAAGCTCTTTAGGATTGGGTACCAGTGCTGGCGTGGCCAGTCTGGTGCAATCAGTATCATTTTTGGCTTCTCTTGTCTGACCTTTAGGAATATCCTGGGAAGGAGAGGCAGTGGGAGAAAAGCATATACTGTTAGATTTTTCCAGCTGAAGGGTAGGGCATCCATTTTCCATGCTTGCTTGTGATAAATCGTTGTGCAAAATCTCTGCAATTGGCAGTTGTGAGGGGAGGCAAATAAATCTATGTCTGGGCATCCCCATTTCCTTGTTATCATGTTGAAGACTTGTGGATCCAGTTTCCATTTGTGGGGATCCATGAGGTTTCTGCTTAGTTTGTCTGCCAGAGTATTTGTTTTTCCTGGCAGGAATTGTGCTTGCAGGTGAACTTGAATAGCCAATGCTGTGTGCCATAAGGTCACTGCTTGTCTGCAGAGGGTGTAGGAATGTGTTCCTCCCTGCTAGTTTATGTACCACATGACCATAGCGTTGTCTGTCTTTATCAGTAACTGTCCTGGATGAAGCAGATCCTTGAAAGCTGTCAGGGCATTTTGAACAGCGAGCATCTCTTTTTGAATGATGTGAAGATGCATATGGTTTGCAGGCCATGTGCCCTGAATACATTTTCCTGCCATATGGGCCCCCCAGGCATAATCTGATGCATCCATTATCAGTGTCTGTCTGGCTGTGGGTAAACTGAATGGCAGACCCTTGTTGTGGTGACAGGCTTCTGCCCACCATCTAAACTCCTGTTGCAGGCAGGGAATGAGTGCAATTACTGTCTCCAGGCTGTGGCAATGCTAAGTCCAAACACTTTTTAGATACCATTGTAGTTTCCTCATATGCAATCTGGCATATGGAATTAGTAGAATGCAAGATACCATGAAACCCAAGGCCTGCAGAATTTTCCTTGCAGATAAGTGGGTTTTTGTTGCCAATTTCTTGAAATAAGTAGTTGCTTTTGTTTGTCTGGCATGAGATAAGCCATCTGGGCAGTTGTATTTAAGCTTGCACCCAGGAATATTATCTCTTGAGAGGGCACTAGTTTTGATTTCTTTTCATTTACTGTGTACCCTAGGCCAATTAGTAATCTTTTTACAAATGCCAGATGCTTTAGAAAAATGTCTTTGTTCTCTGTTTGAATTAGGCAGTCGTCCAAGTAGGGATATATTTGAATTCCTTTTTGTCTGCAAAATGCAATTACTGGTGCCAGGCATTTTGTGAAGACTCTGGGCGCAGTAGATAAGCCAAAGGGCAGTGCAGAGAATTGGTAATGCATTGAGCCAACTATGAACCTGAGGTATCTTCTGCAAGATTGTCTGATTGGGACATGCAGGTATGCCTCTTTTAGGTCCAAAGTTATGAGCCAAGCCTTTTTGCCCAGCATGGGCAGTAGCTGCTGTAGAGTCAACATCTTGAATTTTGGAACTGCCAGAAACGTATTTAGTATAGACAAGTCCAGTATTGGTCTCCATGTTTTGTCCTTTCTGGGTACTAGGAAAAATCTGGAGTAAAATCCTTGCCCCTGCTCTTGTTGTGGTACTTGCTGAATGGCCCTTATGTCCATGAGGGCTGTAATTTGTTTTTGTGCCTCTGCCCATTGATTGTGTGGCAGGTCTGGCATACCTTTTGACCTTGGTAGAGTGTGAAAATGGAACCTGTAGCCTTGGGACACTATGTTCAGGACCCATTTGTCTTGGGTAACCATTTGCCAATTTGATGAAAAAAGTGCTAACTTTCCCCCTAAGTGGGCTGCCAAAAGAAAAGTGCTTGGATCTGGTAGAGGGAAGTCATTGGGACTGTTTCCTGTAAGGCTGTTGTTTGTCTTCTTCACTTTTGGAGGTAGGGGCACCCCATTGTTTAGGCCTGTATCAGCCTTGGGGCTGAGATCTGCCTCTGGGATGCCTGTATCTGCCTCTTTGTGGTCTGTCTGACACTGGAAAGGACCAATTTTTAGAAGGCCAGTTCCTGCTAAACCTGGGTGGCTGTACCTGTAAGAAATCCTTGACTGTTTGCATGGATTTTGCTTTATCCTCCATTTTTTTCAACACCTCTTCTGCTTTAGTACCAAACAAAGTATCATGCTGTAATGGTGCATCTAATAATTTTGCTTTAACATGATCAAGCAGATTCTGTTCCTTTAACCAAGCATGCCTTCTAATAACAGAACCTGTAACAGCGGCCCTGCAAGAGGCCACAAGTGAATCATAACCACATTGCAAAGTATGCTTTCCCACTTGTTCAGCTGCATGCAATAAATCCTGCAATTCCTTGATCTCTGAACATTCAGTATTTGTCAACATTTTCTGTTTAAGCAGTGACATTAAATATTGCTGATATTTAAGCATATGAAACTGACAATTTAAAGCCCTTACAGCCAGAGTAGCAGAAGTGTAGACTTTTTTCCCTCATCTGTCTAGAGCCCTAGAATCCCTATCAGAGGGGACAGGGTTTTCTGCAGTGGAAGCTTTAACCCCTTTGGGACCCTGAGATATAGTTTCTGGGTCAGCAGCGGGGTTTTTATATAGGAATTTATGAGAATTCAGGACCCTGTAGTATCTGTCTGGCTTAGCAGGTGCAGGGGTAAAGAGTCAGGGGACAGGCCGGACTCTGAAAATACATAATCTACAATGTCTAGAACAGGTGGAATAGCAAGGGGTCTGTGCTGAGGAAGTAGCAGAAAGTCTCTGAGCCTTTTCTTAGATTCAGAATAATCTTGGCTCTCCCAGTGGAAATGCTCCCTCATGGTATGCAGGGTTTCCCCAAAAGAATAATCCTCAGGAGGAGAGGCTGAAGGAATGTATTCTTCAGCATCAGAATCCTCATAGGGAAGCATGGAGTAATCCTGTTCAGAAGAGGAGTCAGAGGAAATAGAAACCTGATCAGAAGAATCATACTCTGTCTCTTGCCTAGGCCTCTTATCAGGAGGGGGATGGGAGCCCCTGATCAAAGTAATTAGGTCTTCGGCCATTTTGAGCACCTGTTTTTTAGGCATGGAAGTCTGAGTAGGAGAATGCTGTACTTGTTTCTTTGTCTTTAGAGCTGCTTTAGTCTTTGTCTTTGAAGCTGAAGATGGCTTAATATATAGTTGTGTAGGTATGAAGACACCCTCAGAAGCCAATGCCTGCTCAGCGGCTCTGGACCCATCTGAGGGAATGATTTCTGAGTGTCCAATACCCTGAGTATCCAGAGGCCCAGTCAGCTCCACGTGGGAGTCAGAAGTGGCCTGTGGCTCTAAAGTAACGGGAGCCAGGGGCTGCGAAAGTGCCTCACTGAGAACCGGCGAACCAGCAACTGGCCTAGCAGAGGCCTCGTCGTTGGTTTTGGACATTGGGTGCCTATCATTTTCCTTGTCCTTGTGTTTTTTGTAACCTCCGGTTGTCAGCTGGTCTGATGGCATTATATAATTAAATCTTCAGCCAAAGTAATGAAATGCAAAATCGAACCGACGCTTAATAGTGCGTTGGTTAAATCTAGCACAAAACAGACAGCTAGCAACGTTGTGATCAGGGCCTAGGCAAGGAATACAGTAAGAGTGAAAATCCTTATGAGGTATTTGCTTCCCACAAGAAATACAATTGTTAACTTTTTCTGACATCGGTCTGGAGCAAGAAAAAAGTTTCCCCAACGGGGTACTTAGCTTTAATGAAGACTTTGGTTCTGAAATTTGGATTTGAAAATATCAGGAGTCGGCCGACCGGCACTTGCGAACTGCTTTTTCTTCAGGCACCGTACGGCAAGAAAGACTGAGGAAAATGGCGTTGATTGCATCTTTTATACCCCTGGTGCACTGATGTCAGGGAAGAGGCGACAGCAACTGACGCCGGACCTAGACTTTGGAATTCTGGCCGACTTAGGGTGGCCTGCCAGCAGGATAACCCAAGAGTAATGACTGCAACAGTGAAACACGATGATCAAGTGTAACGGACATAGGTGCCAGGCTCAGGGTAAATTGTAAATTTCCTATTCCCCATCCACTGGTCTAGATTGTGCTTAAACTGGGTAATACATGAACTCAGCTTCACGTGGATGGGAACCTGTTCCATAGGAAGGGCAAATGCCAAAGACTCCGGATGCCTCTGCAGAACAGTCCTAGCAAAACCAGCTCTGTACTGGAAAAGGAATCCAGATTCTAATGTTTTGTAAAGGTATGTATTGAGGACCAAGTTGCTGCCTCTAGAAGGTTTCTAGAGTACACACCTTTTCCGGAAAGCCACATCGGAAGCCAATACCCTTGTTGAATGAGCTGTCATTATGCTTGGAACTGGTTTGCTGTTGTGAATACAACAAAATATAATAGCTTGAGTCAATCATAAAAAATAGCTAACTTTGATACTGGTTATCTTTTCCTCTAACATTCAGAGCAGACAAGCAGCCGGTCAGCTTTCTTGAAGGGTTAAGTCTAGTCTTGGTAACATCTGAGCTGCCTATGTACATCCAGTGAGTGAAAAATCCGAAGGAAAACTGGGAAGTTAATGGGCTGACTTAACTCATTAACACCTATGTGGTAAGAAATGTCACACATTTAACAGCCTAGCATGTCTTGCATTACAGAGCATTTTCTGAAAAATAGATTTACAAAGAACAAGATAAACAATCATAAGTATTTTGTAAACAAAAATGCTATTAAAACATTGCAAATAGTAATGCTTTCACTAAGAAATTTACTTTATAGTCATAATAGTTAGTGCATTCATAGTTTTTCCATAAATGCTATAATCTGATATAAAGTACAAAATCCCACAATTATATATTTTTCTACACTGTCACAGAAAAATTATCATATGTTGGAAACTGTGTGACCTAGATATACATTGTTAGAATATTTTTGCTAACCATACATAATCTTTCACGCGATGACAGGAAACTCTTCTGAGTGCGTGCGTAATGAAATATTTGCAGAAATATTAAAGCATATGCTTAATTCTATAATTAGCAATATAATAACGCTACACACACTGTGAGGCCGATTACATAGGGAAAACAACAAGAAAACTTAAGGACAAGATGATTTCAGGCCATAGGATGCTATAGCCAAACATAGCAGAGCCTGACCCACTTTCAGGCCATAGGATGCTCTAGCCAAACATAGCAGAGCCTGACCCACACAGAGAGACTATAGATTTGCTGACATTGAACAGGTTATAGGTTCATAGGCTAGTACTAGGCTAACTGCCCTTATGGGCTATTTTAAGCCTAGCCAATTACCCCATGTCAGAATCAAACCCTGCACCTTGTGTTTCTAAGGTAAGCACCTTAACCATTACGCCAACCTCCCACTTTTTGAAGATCCCAATCCAATACTGGAAATTAAAGAGTTAAAATGGCAAACCTTGCTCCATGCAGACAATGAGCCAGGGATTAATGGCCACATTAGCATCAAAAGTATGCTGATATGGATTAGATAGGAGGTGTGAACACAACAAATTCCTTCAAAGTACACACCCACCCCTCCCCCTGTTACATTCTCAGATAATATAAATGTAAGCAATTACAATACTTTACTTAAAACCATTCTGATGAAGTTCGATTACGTATAGTCAAATGAACGTAAGTGCTCAATGGAAAAGAAATGGACTGATCACACTTGTAAGTTTTGCTGATTGCTAAATTACTTTTTAAGAACCGAACTGCACAATTTGACTGCATTCCTCTGCTTGCTGCATGTTGAAGAAATAAAGCTGTATTTTAAAAGGAATCCATGACCTCAGGCTGGTTCTTCCTCAAGTGGAAATTTTGAAGTTCTAAACTACGTTAGGCATAAGAGCAGGATTTGATCTCAAAGAAACCATCTCTTTGTGAAAAATAAAGAAGGGTTGACTTACCATAAGTGCATGCACCCCAGATACTCTCCTAACAGATATCAACACAATGAGCAAAACAGTTTTCCATGTTGAGAACCTCAAAAAAAGCTAGATGAGCTGGTCTGAATGGAGACTGAGTAAGCTTTCCAAGCACAAAATTGAAATCTCTGGGAGCAGCCACCTACTTTGCTAGGTAGGCAGATATGAAAGTCCCTTTTCAGAAATTGTTTTACTTGAGCATTGCTGGAAAGGGATCATAGTCCTAAGAATCCACCTCTGGTACAGCAGTCTCTGTTATCCAACCTGCATCTCGGACTGTCTGAAGTGCTGGGAAAACTAGAATTCCTAAAACTGGATAGCATAATAAAGTAATCTCCACAGTAAATATATATGTATATAGTGCAGCAGTTAGCATTGTCACCTCACAGCAAGAGGTTCTCCAGTTCTGTTCTTGGCTGGGGTATCTTCTGTGGGGAGGCTGCATGTCCTCCCTGCAGTCATGTGGGTTTCATCTGGGTGCTCAGGTTCCTCCCATATTCTAAAGACATGCAGTAGATGGACTGGACACTCTAAAATGGCAGTAGGTGTGAAAGTGTGTGTGTGTGTGTGTGTGTGTGTGTGAGTGAGTAGTACAGATGAACTACTGTGGCAGAGCTAGCCACCTAGTCATGTAAACCTTGGCTTGAGATGATTGTCACTTTTGAAGTGACACCTCGACCCCATGTCAAATGGGAAAAAGGGGTTGAGGATGGATGGATATATATATATATATATATATATATATATATATATATATATATGTATGGCAAACTTTCATGTTTTTTATTTATTTATTTTATTTTTTAAATGTTTACTGCTTCAAGGACATATTAAGCAGTTTATTTGCTTACAGCTGTTTGGAGACATTGGCTTGTAACTCAGATGCCATTCGGTTCACTGCACAACAATTTGAATTTGCAGACTCTACACATATGTTTTCTGATTTTTAGTCACTGCAGAACATTTGCTAAGGTTAAGAATATCACCCTAGCATTGTAGTTAGTAAACCAGAATATACAGATACAATTGCACTTGCTGAATATGGTTATACCTTGTTGAGCCTACAGCAGATGACAGGACCATCAGAGCACTTTTGGCTAGACCAGAAGAATGCCTTTCTGTGGTGAAAGTCATGTACCAAATGTTGCCAAATTATTCTGCCGGGGGCTATGCTCCCACTGCACTTCAACAGCTAATTATGCTACATCTAAGGCTGCATCAACTTAGAAAAAAGGCAAGAAATGTATTTCTCTTTTCTCCAAGTCATTGCAGTCCCAGATATAGTATATTTAAAGATTAGGAATGTGGGAGTGGTGACCAAGAGGTGAAGGAGTAGGGATGTAACGTCTTTACATAAACATTAAAACACTGAAGCATTCCTTCTAATTGCTCACATAGAATGGATAGAATTTCTAGTCAGTAATCTTGAAATCTAGAATGCTGTCGGTGGCATACAATGTATACCTGAATATTATTCAGGACTATTACCATTACACTTGTGAACTTGACTGTCCTTCTCTGGTATATAAGCTTTATTTTTCAGCTTTCAACGTGACTAAGACAAGGAATAACTTTATATCTGGAGAACAGTGAGGAATCACCATGTGTTATTTTACATTTCATTAATTAATTCTCTTTTTATTAATTTCATTTTTTTTCATTTCATGTATGATTTTATACAAAAAAAAAAAAAAAAAAAGGAGAACTGTTCCTTGTGGGTATATGTTTTGTATGTGAATAGAATTAAACATGTGTGCCTGTAAACAACCTGAAAACTTGCCTCACAAGAGGGTAATATCTTACATATTTTTTCACTGTCCTTAAGTAAAACATTTTAACATAAAATGAGTGATAACTGCCTACCTTCTGCTTTTAATTACTGAGAAAAATGTCACTTGTCTGACATTTGTTCAGCAGATTAATGAAGGCACTTGACAGAGAAAGCTCTACCGGGATGATAAAAATAAATATCCACAAAAATAGAAATAAAGATAATAAATGGAAAAATGAGGGAGGCTAAAACAGGATGGTGTGAAAAGAGCATTACGGATGAAAAGAGTTAAAGAACTTATGAAGCATTCAGAATTTGGTGGAGCTGTTTGGCACAAGGCGTGTTGTGGTAACAGGGCAAGAAGAGTCTATAGGAAAATGGGGAGCTTCAGGGGAATAATATGATATCTACTGGCAACAGTAGGCTGATGAGTTAAGTGAAAAAAGAAAGTGGATGAACACAACGAGCTAAGAGGAGACCAGCAGACTGGATAGGGATGATAATAGTAGCGGAAAAAAGAAGACATTGGTGAAGAAGTGAAAAAAGAAAGTGGATGAACACAAGGAGCTAAGAGGAGACCAACAGACTGGATAGGGATGATAATAGTAGCGTAAAAAAGAAGACATTGGTGAAGATTATCAGAGGTGAACAGTCAAGTGGTACAGCACTGAAAAAGAAGTGAAAATAGAAAGTGGAAAATGCAGACAAAAAGAAAGAACAAGAAGATGAAACCAAGAGGGAAGAATATGTGCAGATAGCAGTGACAAGTGATAAAGCAGGGGATACAGCCAGAGGTGGACACGTAGCAGCCAATAGAACTAGAACCACAGATGGAAAGTGGATAGAGATGGAGCAGGCAGAGGACAAAAGGTGCTGTAGGAAGAATACAAGCCAGATGGGAAAGGTATCAGGTACAGTGCAATGACAAAGGCAACAAGCAGTAATAGTGAGGAATGCTGGGGTGGTGGACATGAAAGAGAAAATATTGAGTTTAGACAGACAACATCATGAGACAAGAAGGAAAGGAGATGAAAGCCATTGTGGGGACAGAGCAGAAGATTTTTGGTGATGGAAGGTTCATTCACTAAGAGGATTCGGATCTCTGGCATAGAAAGTCCAGATTACCAAGACACCAATGACAGGGCTTAAACTAATGTCATGGAAGAAGGTGACATAGATTATGTATACAAGATAGGTCTCTTTTGCTTTGCTTTATCAAGACCCTTGATAAACTAAAGTAAAATACCTATAATAGCTCCTTGCTGCAGTTCACTAACTGTCAACAAAGCTATTTTTCTTAAGCAAAGGGCTGCTGAATGTTTGTATAATAGATCTTCGCTAAACTCTGACAAATAAATTTGTTAAACTTGTTAAAAATTTCTTAAGACTGCAAAGCCTAACTGGCTAACTGCAACTTAATTGAGGTCATAAATGCTTAAAAGATTATCAATAATGTTTCCATTGACTGACTAACACCTCTTCTACAGTGCCAATTCCATCCTCTCATAACAGTTTTTGTGTGAGGCAGTTATATCCTTCATCCCCACCCTTGTTATAACTTTGATAACACAAGTTCTTCAACATCCCCTAACATTGGGCATAATCTAGTATGCTATATCCAAGGACACACACTTTTAAATAATTTTTTTTGTTCAACAAAAGAAACTCACCTTTTCTCTTTTTTCAAATGTGTGTGACCTCAGATGTTGTACAACCAAACCAGAGACACAGTAACATGCAATCAACTGAGAAGCTGACAACATCAGGAGACAATATTAAAATGTATGACACCTTACATTTCTACAAATGGCAGTTAACAAATGGTATTGCTCCTGGGTAGAAAAAAGTGAGAAGTACTTATGAGAGATCTGAATCTGCTAGGAACAGTCTGGGAGATTTCAAGCTCAAAGACAAGGGAGTGAGAGTTGATAAAAATATTGGGCTATGAAGGATTTATGTGACTGTTACAGGAGTATATCAAAAACAAAAAACATTCTAGAGGAGTTTTAACCAAGGAAGGGGGGGGGGGGCACGGATGCCCAGGTTAATATGCTATTACTCACTGGTGATCAAGACACTATATGGTTTGTGGTAGGGGGCAAGGGGAAACATATAAAAGTGAGATTGTGGGATTTATGGATGAGTGGATTATGATGAGCTGGGAAAAGTCCAAAGATGCCCTATGGAACTATGACCAAGCTAAGGAAGCAAACAAACTATGGGGGTTAGTTAGGGATGGATTTACTGCATAGGTGTATGAGCAGGATTTGAAGTGGTAAAAAAGGCAAAAAAAGAGAATGCCAAAGTGGTTACAATGGAATGTCAGGCTAGCAATTAAGGAAAAATATTTAAGGGGAGGGTTATAAAGACTGAAGGAGGACAGTATAAGCTGAATAGTAAAAGGGCAACAAAAGCAATGAGAGCAACCGAGGTGTAAAATGACAGTAAACTGGTGACAACTCTTAAGAAAACAATGTGGGCTTCTTTTAGATTAACATCAGGCTGTGTAAAGATGGGAGGGAGGGAGATAATGAAAGCAGAGTTACTGAATGAACTTCCTGCTTCAGTCTTCATGATGGAAAGCAAAGGGAGGATATTAGGCTGGGATAGATATATCATTGAGTGCAAACAACAGTGAACAAGCACCAAGGCAGACAGTGAGGAGGTAGAGAGGGAACTTCTGTATAAAGCACAAAAAACAGAAGGCGGCCTGTCAGTGCCTGAGGAGTGAAACAAAGCAAGTGTAAACACTTCTTCCAAGGATGAAGCAGAAAAAATTAAAAAAAAAAAAATACTAGCCTAACAGCACTGGTAAAAAAAAAAAAAAAAAAAAGGAAAGACGAATATCTTGATTTAAAGGGTGGTTGCTTTCCAAGAGAGCAAAAGCAGTGTGGAGAACACTCAAAAGAAACTGTCAGTTAAATCTGATTCAGTTGTATGAGAGGGTTACATAAAAAATAAGAGGGTAATGCCTATGGATACAGTCTACTAGGACTTCATCAAAACTTTGATGTGGCCCCTTAGGTGGCTGCTATGAAACAGAAAGAGTTGGAGGTATGACCAAAACTAAGGATGACTGCATGGTTTAAAGGTAGAAAAGAGAGAGCTGTACTGAGGTTAACAATGTGAAGAATATGGAAACTGATTACTGATGTTCCCCATGGTTCACGTCTGGGTCCAGAAGTATTTATAGTGTGTTTGTTCAGATGTTTCCAAGGGGGAGAGAGACAACAGGAACAAAATTATTTTTTGCAATACAAAAACTGGCTAAGCAGTGCAGGAAGGATTTGAAATGGCTGCTCAGGTGGGTAAATGGGAGGCAGTTGAGGTTCACATCAGACAAATGCAAAGTATTATATTTAGACCAAAACAACCTCAATGTAAAGTATCATCGAATGGAGTAGAAGTCATGGCAAAAGAGGAGGAAATGGATCTGGGGGTGTTACTCACACCTAGATTTGACCAGTAATGGTAGAATGAAAATACAGGATCAGCCAGAAAATAGACTGTTGGGGGTAATGCTTAGAGAAATAAAAGCCAGAAAAAATACATAATTTTCCCAGTCTATCAAGCCCTGGTCAATCAATACCTTAAGTACTGTATGCATTTCTGGAGAAATATCAGGCTGCTGTAAGGTATCCAGAGGAAAACCACCAGAAATGTACATGTGATGAGTAGGAAGGGGTATGATCTATGACAATGGAAAATTAAGTTCTTCTCATTACAGACCAGATGAGGTGGGGAGGACATGATATGGGTATACAATGTTCTGCCAGGGAGATATGAACAGAAAGGACAGAAGGATAAAAGGAGCACAGGCAGCAGATTATAAGGATTAACTGCCCTCTGGATCTTTAACAGTGCATCACAGATATAGGTATATACATATATATATATATATATATATATATATATATATATATATATATATATATATATATATATATATAAACTGTGGCTGGAATAGAGGAATGGGAATTCAGAGTTATTAAACAGGGAGTTGGACACATGGAGAAAGACGAGAAGGAAAGGTAGGCGGTGAAGGGGAAGAAGAATACAAAATGCACTTAAACAGCACATTAGACAGGCTGAGTGTCTTCTTTTAGTGTCAATAAAATGTAATGTAACTGCTCCCTGAATAACCTCCTCGGTTAATAAGTAAGGACTGTGACAAATAGTCTCTTAAAGCTCATAATTTGGCTGTACATCCTCTAGGCTGCTGCATTATCAAGGCCATGCATACAATTACTGTTGTTTGAAGAGAAGTGGGTAGGGCACAGAATTAAATGCATCAGCAAAACATATGACCACAAGCTCAGTGAATTCACCTCCTTCCATTTAATTTGAAAGGCTCTTTATGACTATTTGAAGGGTGGAAGACATGCTCTTTTCTCTTCCCGAACTTATGCTGTTCATCCAAAATTATCCAATGTGATGCATGTGATATATAAGCTGGCTAAATAGATCTTTGTCCAGAGTTTCAGTCAATACTGGTAGGAGGGGATACACCTAATGATAAAACAAGTTTGTCAGTTGCTCCACTACTGTGAAGATGAATGATTACAGTAGATTTCATGAAGGAAAAAGTTCCAAACTGGCTCCTTAAGCATAAAGGGATGAAGGCCTGACTATGGTATAGATAATGTGGGTTCAGTTAGCGGGATGGATGTCTGTTGGAGCTGGCATAAGGAGGGTGGGTGTGCCTATCCTAGTGGGGAGGTAGTGGACCAAGGCCAACTGATGTCTCATTTCCTTGGAGGAGGGTTGACAACACAAGGGATGTCCCTGGAATGGGCACTTAGCCACCAACAAACCATGTGATTAGCCCTCGCTACAATTCCTCAGGAACATGAACTCACATGGGGTGGACACAGTGGTTTCCATGATGACTTGTTTCATTCATCCCTTATACATTTTAAGAGCTAGGGCTTACAACATATGCCTTCACTGCCAGAATTCTGGCAATTTCACAAACCATGGCTGCCTGGAAGATGTTCCTCTGGATTTACATCTCCAGCATGCTGGAGATACAAAGTATGTGGGAACAAATATCGTGCAGCTCTGCTCAGCCTAGTTTACACATCATAAGGAGCTAAATAGGAATATACTTTAAAGCTGGTGTACTTTCCTACAATGAAATTTCACTTTTTCGAAATGGGAAAGTACATCCCCACTTAAGCGAAAGTGCACTTTAACGAAAGTGCACTTTCGCATAAGCTCACTAGACCGAACCTACCACACCATAATGGAGGACATTGAAAAACGGGCTATGTCCTCCACTGTGGTGTGATAGTCATGGACCTTAGGGTTAGGGCGCAGGTCAAGGTAAGGTGATATCCCTACTAACTATCCCCTTACCCTAATCCATGCCCTAACCCTAAGGTCCTTGACTATCACACCACAGTGGAGGACATAGCCAGATTTGGAATGTCTTCCACTGTTGTGTGATACTCACGGACCTTAGGGTTAGGACATGGGTCAAGGTAAGGGGATAGCCCTACTAACTATCCCCTTACCCTAACCCGTGCCCTAACCCTAAGGTCCGTGACTGCTACCCATTTGGTCTAGTGGGTTCATGAAGGTGCACTTTCATGAAAGTGCACTTTCACGTTAGTGTTGGTGTACTTTTGAAGTTGGAAAGTGAACTTTTGTTCTTCAAAAGTACACCCCTTCAAATCATAGCAATGTAGAAATAGCAAAGTGGTTAGAATGTTTGCTTTGTAAATAGTTGCTCCTGGCTTGATCCTCAGTGAAGCCAATTAGCATTTTACATGTGAAAGCAGTACATAATTTATTTTTTTAATAATTAGGTAGTAAATAACATATATTTGTTAACCAGAGTAGTGTATTAGGTTCAGATGTGAGGTATCAGTGTAATAAAGTTGTGAAACCCCCATATAACCACAAGTGCCGCATACAGTATAGTCACACAAGAATAAATATAATGAAAGCACATAGGGGGATATCAGGGAAGGTAAACAAAATTATAATATGTCAGGAATGATGAATCAATCCCATACAGCTGATAGTCTATAAAATAAAACATAAGCACTGCTAAGCATTGCACAGCTATGCTTACCAGCGCTGGTGCATACAGGAGTCCAAAGTCATGGTAGGACTCTTTGTTAAAAACCATGATGTGAGACTACTGCAGGACCAGTACCAGGGCTCCCAATACAAAGCAGAGGCCTGGGAAAGTCTTGCCCATGATCTCACCAGTGCCACTGGCATCCCTCAGACTGGTGAGCAGGTCCAGCACCACTATGCCGACTTGTAGTGGAGGAAGAGGGAGCTCTTGGACCAGTGGGTCCAAGAAGCAAGACAGAGGGGTGATGTCCCTGGCATGTCTGAGTATTCATATCAACAACTGTTTACCAAAGTAAAGCCTGTGCATGTAATGGATAGGTATGCATAAATGTTTCTCTATCTCTTTTACAGCTCAAGCTAAGTGGGCTGCGAACTAGGAAGCCATTGCAAGCAGGTTGCAAAGGCTGCATCCCGAGGCTGGTGAATAACAATCTAGCTTGTAGTATTCATAACAAATAAATATAAATGAGTAGAATGTCACCTGGCAGTATTAAAAATGGGTATAGTTTGTACTGAATAAACCAGACAATATTACAGTAATAGTCTCATATAGGTTATATATAAATAAAACTGTAACTGCCTGTCAATATAATTCAAAACCCTGGACTGGTTGTGTTTACTCTGGTATGGTATGAATTGAAATGTGTACAGGTTATGCATAGCAATTATAGCTATGAAAGCATTAAACAATCTAGTCTTATCTGACAAAGCTAGTGCCTCTGTAAGACATGAGATTAACTGATATGAAATGTTTCATGCACCAAGATCAGATACGTGAATACTAATGTTGTTTTAACCACTGTTTTCCACACTGTGCTATGTCAAAAGGTATGTATAGGAATGGATATATAAGAATGTTGTAATTACAAGGTCAGACTCTAGAACAAAGAGAGAATGAGACAGAAATCATTCAAAGAAGAAACAGCAGTTTCTCAATAGCTTGTTCTGATGAAACACAAACTTGCTGTATTTTTAGCAGAAACAACCATGGTTCAAATCCCAGGAGTGGTAGTAAGCTGTATGCATAAGTTCAACTAGGATTTTGTGAATATGTGTAAAAATAGTCAGGTAGTGTCAACATAAATTCCCTCCACAGGTCTTCCAGGCAAGAGAAGGTATAAAGTAGCTATAAGACAGCTGTAATTATACTGTGTCCAACACCCACAGCCCAACCCCAAGGCTGCAAATGACAGCAAGATAAGTACATACACCAAGTGGTCTCCCCCAAGAAATGTTCAAAAGTGTCATGCTGTCATAGCTACCGGTCCCTGCTGCCAACAACCAGGGTGACCAATAGAAATCAAGGTAGAGTGTGGCGCGTGCACGCACGTGCGCGCGCACACACACACACACACACACACACACACACACACACACACAGTGTGAGTGCACATATGTAACCCTGACTATGTGAATATGGGTAGAAACAGTCAGGTAGTATTAACAAACATTCCCTTCATAGGTCTTCCAGGTAAGGGAAGGTATAAAGTAGCTATAAGAAGACTGTAATTATACACTGTGTACAAACATATCACTGCCCAACCCAAGGCCATAGGTTGTTGTAATAATATCTGTAGAGTAATGATTAGAGCAATGATCATTAAAGCTGTGACCACTGCAAGAATCTACATTTGTTAATTGACATTTCTCTCTCTCCGCCACCTTATCTTTACTAATAATCTAAACACATAAGTGAATGGGTATGTTTTCCACCAAACCTACTGTTGGGACATGTGTCCTATTGTTCTACAAATGTTGAAATGTATTCCAATTAATGTTCCCTGTTTAAATACTATCATTGGTGGCCTCTTGCTATCAGTGTAATCTGCATGCTGGTGTAATGCCCACTGTGGTGTCATATATGCATGTGTTCTGTTTGCTATGCAAATATTCCAAATCTGTTGTTTTGGAATAATGGGAATACTCATGCATGCTGTTATAACTAATCCTGGAATGTGTTTACAATTACTAACCAACATACATTCTAAAACTGCAACACCATAGCACATCTGGGAAGGCCGATCCCAGTGGATCTACCTTTCCCCTTCATCTGGCCATGTCACCGGGCCCCAGCATGTCTGGGACCCACCCCCGGGACCTCCTCATTGGCTGATCCTGCACCACCTTTGGGTGCAACCGCCTCAGGGGATGGGGCTCATCCCCCCCTGGGCATGGGTGTGGACAGGATCATGTCACCCAAACCCATGTCTGGGGTCTGGTGCATAGCAAGCTCTGCAAAAAAATGGGAGATCTGCTATGCCAGCTTGAGGACTGTGTGATGCATTTAGAGGGTCAGTCTGCCACTTCTGCTCATCCCCCAGCACAGCCACCTTCTGGGCTGTGAGGGTGCAGTGATGACTGCCCATGGGTGGGGACATCAGTCCCACTTTATCCATTTGGGGGGTCATGGGTTTCCGATTACAAAACACCCCTCTCTGTCTAAGGTGTTTACCCCCACATGTGTCATATACTGCCCCTGTATGCTGTCTTGTCTGTCTTCCTAAACAACCTACCTCCCCAAATATACCTACTATCCTTCCCCATTATCCCACTCTCACCTTAAAAAAAAAGGGCAATGTGTTCCCAAAAAAAAAAAATGTTGCCCCATACATAGCTATCCATTTCACACATGTCCACTGGACACATGTAATGTGGTCTAATTGGCTTCACAACACATTATTGTTGTCCTCGCACTTGAAATGGAAGTATGATTTTGTATAGTGGTTAGGGGATTAATGTTTACTATTTAATGTTTACAGCTTTAAATATTCGCTGCTTGTTGTTGTTTGCTTTAGTATTTAAATCCGGGTTTCTGCCTATTCAGTTAAACACTGATGACGCTTTTGGCAAAAGCGGTCACCGGTCTGTGTATTTTGATGCATGCTGTGCTTGAAAAAACTTCTCTTCTCAGCAGCTGTTCATCATTATTTTTGTCTACTGAGTGCTGAAGATTTGTTGGGCATTTATATATATATATATATATATATATATATATATATATATATATATATATATATACACACACACACATACACATATCTATATATATATATATATATATATATATATATATATATATATACACACATATATATATATACAAATATATACAAATATATATATAAATATATACAAATATAAATATATATATATATATACAAATATAAATACATATAAATATATACATATATATAAATATATATCTATATAAATATCTATATATCTATATATCTATATATATAAATATATATATATATATATATATATATATATATATATATATATATATATATATATATATATACATATATATACATATATATATATATGGAATCCGGACAGTTGCGCAAATTTAACTTTCACCGTAAGTCAAATTCATGGTCACACATACCCGAAACAGCTGTTCATCGAAGCAGCAATTTTGGGTATGTGTGAGTGGTGTGCCGGTCGCACTGCAGTGCGAGTAAGGGAATATTCCTTTACTCCACTGTAGTGCGACCTTGGAGTGAGAATATTTAAGTAGGTGGGGTGTGGGGGCCACAGCCCCCCACATTGGGGGGGGTGCAGTGTGGCAAAGCCCCCCTGCAATAACATTTAATTAGTGGTTTTGTTTTGTTTTTTCACAGTTTAACAGAAGGGCTTTTTTGATTAAAGCGCTTTCGTTAAACAGTGATCGGTATATATGGATTTGGACACTTGCTTTTTCGAGCAAGTGTCCTAGATCCATGTGTATATATATATATATATATATATATATATATATATATATATATATATATATATATATATATATATATATATATATATATATATATATATATATATATATATATTGATACTGATAAATTTTTTTTACGTAGATACTGAGATGCAGCCCCCACGCTTATAGTTGGAGAAGAGTAATATGTTTCGTTATGTAGTTGTGCTGGAGTATTGTATGTATTGATGTACTCTGTTTTTTCAATATTATAAAATTCAGTATTTTGAGTTTTCAGTATTTTGAACTTTCAAGATTATGAGCTTTCAAGATTTAGAAGCGGACCTATATATATATCTATCTATATATATATATATATATATATCTATAGATATATATATATATATATATATATATATTTATATATATATATATATATATATATATATATATATATTTATATATATATATATATATATATGTAGTGCAGTTGGACATCAGATCCACAGTTTGAATCTCTTACTGTAACAAATCTGTCCAAAGGCTGTCTAAATGGGAGTTAAGGGTCCCAAACTAAGGACTTCTTTTAATTATTGTCGTTATCCCTTCCTCCCTAGCCGCAACTGTTTGGCATTGCAACAAAATAATAAGGCCTGGCAACACTTGAACAAAGTAATGCACCATTATACCATCTGAGCCTTATAAAACAGTGATGACTTTCCAAACATATCAGTTAGTAGAGTCATTCAACCATAGGAAAAAGAGTCTGTAGAATCAGTCAGGTTCTCTATATATACATGTATATATGTATGGAGATGCATATATGTGGACAAATCTATGCATGACACACACACACACCCACACACACACACACACACATATATATATATATATATATATATATATATATATATATATATATATATATATATATATATATATATATATATATATATATATATATATGTATCTACAGAAATATACAGAAATATATGACAGCAGCAGACACATGCAATCTGAGGGTCATGCTGCTGCACACCAGAAGTCTAAATCTGAAAATGCACTCACTGAAAGTATTTCTTAAAATGGAGAACAATGGCATCTGTGCTGTAACAGAGACCTGGTTATAGGCAGCAGGAAGCAGCCCTGCACTACCAGCCTATAACTCATTCCACAACTTTTGGCTGCAGAACTTGGACTGAAGCTCCAAAGGTGGTGGTATTTCCATATTCATTAAAGATGTACACACCTCCAAAGTGGTAGACTAACATTATGCATTACAGATCCTGCAGGTGTAATTAACACTGGGTAAGACAGTGGTTCAGGTTGTAGCCTGCTATAGGTCCCCAAACAAGTCCCATGACTCACACTCCATGTCCTTAAACTGCAGGAGAATATTAGTGTCCAACCTAACACTCTCATATTGTTTGACTTCAACTACCCCACCATTAACTGGGAAAGCTACTCATGTATCGATGCCATGCCCATCACATTGACCTGGTCCTTGCTAACATGGGCGACTATTGCTCTACACCAATAGTCATTTTCTCCCTTTTTATATCTGAACACAAATTAATTACCTTTGGAAATCCAAAGCTATCCAACCCCCCTGCACAGGTAGCCAGCATGAAATGCTTTTCCAAAGATAACTACAGTTTCATGAAAACAGAGATGGCTAACCTCATGGCAACCATGCAAATGGAGACTACTTGCATGACTGCTGAATCAAACAACAATGCACTATGAATACGTACACAAATACATGGATACCACCATACCCAATATAACCAGGACCCTCACCTCCAAAAAAGGAAGTCAATCTGGTGGTCCCTGACCATAAAGAAACTGTACAACAGAAAGAGGGAACCGATATGGAATAAGGTGAAGTCCCAAGACTGGAAAAAAAACTTTACCAGCCTCAATTAAAAGTTGAAATCCCTCATCAAATGCTACAAAGTTAGCTGTGAAAACAAAATTGGAGCACATAGTAAAGACAATCACAAGGCCTCATAAAATTATGTAAAGAATCTCCATGGCAATACCAAGATTTGTTCTGAGCTACTAGACAATGGTACCTCTTAGCATGAGCCAACAAATATTGCCAATATACTGGCTGAAATATTGAGTGCAAACTTTACCCCTCTCCCCAAAAGGACCAACCACAATGCCAGTACACTGCCAGGCACCCAGTATTATTGCTGCACAGGTTAAAACAACACTGTCCAAGGCCAAGAATAAAGCTTCTATTGGACCTGACAATATCCCTGGCTCTGTTCTACATGAGCTACAGAGTGACCTGGCACGTCACCTGTGTGCTCTGTTCAAGCACAGCCTCACCTCAGGCTTTGTCTCTATTGAACTGTGCACTGCTACAGTCATCCCTCTCCACAAAATGAGGTGTGACTACAGACCCTGAGAAATACTGCCCCAACTGCCTGACAAATCTGTTATACAAAGGTATGGAATTCATCATCATGCAGGTGGTGCAGCTCTAGCATTGTTGCCTCACAGCAAGAGGTTCTTCCATTCAATTCTTGGCTGGAGCGCCTTCTGTGTGCAGTCTGCATGTCCTCCCCGTGGTCGAGTGGCATTCGAATGACATGCACAGAATGGGTGTGCCTTCGCTGAAGGTTGGGCTTCGAGCTGGCACCCCGGCACCTGTAAACAATCTTCTGCCAATCATTAGCGGACTGGAGTTCCGCTGTGGTGACCCCTAACCAGGAAAAGCCGAAAGAAGAAGTTGGTAATCTGCAGACTCAGGATCCAACACAGTTTACTTTTGTGAAGAGTAGGTCATACCTGCACAATCAAGCTGGTCAACTTCTTGGCATCAGTCACCTGAGCTGTGGATGAAGGCAAGGTGGCACATACAGTCTACCTTGATCTGACCAAAGCTTTTGATAACATTCCCCACTCAGGGATCATGCAAAAACTCACTAAGCTAGGCATCAACCCCTATAGCACTAGGTGGGTTGCAAACTGTGTCACAGATAGGACTCACAGTGTGTGGAAACAGCTGACTCCAAGTCAGACTGATGAGCAGTCATAAGTGGAGTCCCACAGAGTTCTGTCCCGGGTCCTCTCATGTTTGGTATAAACCTCTCTAAAGTTCATGCCAACATGAAGGGACTCTGGCTGGCAAAGTTTGCAGACAATTGCAAGATGGGAGCTATTATTAACTATCCAAGTGATGTTGGCATCCTAATAAAAGGCCTCACTGAGACCAATGACTGGTGTCAGAGCAATGGCCTTAAGCTCAATGTCAGTAAATATGTTGTCCTCCTCTTTGTGGAAAACACTGTTCCCATGATTTTCCACATTGATGGTAGTTCCCCTGAACAAAGAAAGCATTATAAGAGATCTGGGTTCACAAGATGACAGCAATGTCTCTTGACCACCACATTGTCACTGTGGTCACAAAGTCCTTCTATGTGGCACATCTCAGTACTAACGCATTAGCATCCAGGAAGGATGAGGTCATTGTCCCCCGGACTCTTCTTGATAGAGTGACACAGTTTGTTTCAGCATTCATATTCTGATGGATGTTGTTGTTGTGTCTTTCAGCTTTTCCCGGTTAGGGGTCACCACAGTGGAACTCTAGTTCGCTAATGATTGGCAGTAGATTTTTACATGCCGAGTTGCCAGCCTTGATGCACAACCTTCATACAAAGGTACGCCCATTCACGCATGTCTCCACACAGAAGACACTCTAGCTGAGAATCGAACAGGACAATGTCTATCTGTGAGGTGAAAATGCTACCGCAGCACCACCACAGCAGTCTGGATGTAAGGTAGGTAAATTAAATGTATGTCCTAAGTTTCTGACAACAATCATATCATTACAGTGATTTACCAGAGAAATGATAATAATCTGTAAAACAGACCAGAAATGTGAGCAATAAATCTGGACATCCTGAAACAATCCAGACAGCTGACAAGTATGCTCAGAACCCCTTTCTGCAATGAATCTGGACCAAGGCTGACAATGTGGTGGGTGGAAGCCATGAAAATGGGGATGTATTTGAAGTACAGGTGTAGATAAGCTAACACGGTTGCTGTCATGACACCCTCCTGTGTGCTCTAACACATATTTACTGAAATATCACAAGTAATTAAATTAGGAAATCTTCTATGGGTAATTACACATGTATTTTCAAATATATCAGGCACTACGGGATGTAACAGCACTGACAAACAGACACCAGTGTGTTAGTGCATACCCATAACCATCACCACAGTCACAGTCACATATCAGTAAGTTAAGTGAACAGTAGAGTATATGGACTGTGTAAAAAATATATCATTGTTTGCCACTCACACACTCACCCTACACACATGGTCCCAATTCTCAGTGTGGTCTGAATCCTGACCTTGGTACAGGACATGACTCAGTCTGCCCCTACAAACACATTACAACCAATAGATCAGCAGAAACTAGAGCAGCATGCACAGTCAGATAAAGAAGGAGCCATAACACTTACATCCTCCCCCCTCCATACACACCCCAAATAACATGCACACATCACATGTGTACACAATCATGACAGTCTGTTAACAATGGCCAGACATACACAAGCCTCTCAAATGTACAGTTCACCTCAGAATGTACAGGCACAGGTCTCATATCTATGGCCTCTTCCCTGACATGTCTGTGGGTCTACTACATCACTGGGATGGTAGCAGGAATGAAGTCAAGAAATAATGATGTTAACTATGTCTGCACCTCACTGATATCTGGACAGAGCCTGACATCATTTGGGGACAGAGGCACAGACACAGGGGTAGAGTGGACATATTGCTGTCATACATTGAGACAGTTGTAGATGTTACTGGGTTTGTCATAACATCCTTTATGAGGAATATGACATTGGTAATACTAATAGATGTGAGGATGTACTCACTGCATTCCCCAGAGTCCACCACTGATTTACCAAGGACACCAACTGTCTGGGAACAGACAAAACATAACAGGCAGACATGTCACCAGTCTGTGGACAGTGTGCTAGTGGAGAGGTATGTCAGAGACATATCACTGTCAATCGTGAGGTCACTCACTAAATGCATGTCCACACAAACCCTGTCAATTTATCAATCCACCATGTGCATAACAGCACTGATGACATAGAATCTGTTCACAAATCTGGGGATATGTCCCCCATGT